>NC_074677.1:19304757-19604757 GCF_029448725.1 Salvelinus fontinalis | reverse complement strand
CGTGCAGTGTTGCCCTACAGTATCTAGTGCAGTGTTGCCCTACAGTATCTAGTGCAGTGTTGCCCTACAGTATCTAGTGCAGTGTTGCCCTACAGTATCTAGTGCAGTGTTGTTTTACAGTATCTAGTGCAGTGTTGCCCTACAGTATCTAGTGCAGTGTTGCCCTACAGTATCTAGTGCAGTGTTGCCCTACAGTATCTAGTGCAGTGTTGCCCTACAGTGTCTAGTGCAGTGTTGCCCTACAGTATCTAGTGCAGTGTTGCCCTACAGTATCTAGTGCAGTGTTGCCCTACAGTATCTAGTGCAGTGTTGCCCTACAGTATCTAGTGCAGTGTTGCCCTACAGTATCTAGTGCAGTGTTACCCTACAGTATCTAGTGCAGTGTTGCCCTACAGTATCTAGTGCAGTGTTGCCCTACAGTGTCTAGTGCAGTGTTGCCCTACAGTATCTAGTGCAGTGTTGCCCTACAGTATCTAGTGCAGTGCTGTCCTACAGTATCTAGTGCAGTGTTGCCCTACAGTATCTAGTGCAGTGTTGCCCTACAGTATCTAGTGCAGTGTTGCCCTACAGTATCTAGTGCAGTGTTGCCCTACAGTATCTAGTGCAGTGCTGTCCTACAGTATCTAGTGCAGTGTTGCCCTACAGTGTATTTTATAGTGTAATTTTTTTCCCGTTGAGCCATATTACTGTTGACGGAGTCGTCTTATTGTTGAAGACTATGCCAACAGTATCCACAGAGAAAATACTCAGTGATGAGGATGAGCCAAACCACAGAAATACCATTATTGATGTAGATAAAGGCCAAGAGGAGCTTATTGATCGCTTGAGAAGGTGTTCAGAGTGCAGAGCCCTCCATTTTGGAGCACAACACATTCGACTCATGGCAGCCGAGGAGATCCAGATATCACGGTTCAGAACAGACTGTGCTGTATCAAAGGATGACTATACTGTATGATTTTAGTGATTGAGAGATATAACTAAGCAATGAGGCACCACGGCTAAGGGCTATTCTTATTCGTGACACGAAGCAGAGTGCCTGGATACAGCCCATAGCCATGGTATATTGGCCATATACTGTACCACAAACCCCTTCGGTGCCTTAATGCTATTATAAACAGTAAAAATAACAGTAAACAGTAATTAGAACAGTAAAAATAAATGTTTCGTCATACCCGATCTACATGGTCTCATGTACCACCGGTTTCAGCCAACCAGCATTCAGGGCTCGAACCACCCAGTTTATAATGTGGAGTAACGTTTGCCCAAGGCGTGTTTATGTTGGCATAGCTGGACACATTTATTGTAATACGTTTCATATATTGTAGTCTATGTGCTATGGCAAATCTTTCATTGAGTCTGAACTTGTCTGTGTTATGATGGTTTATTGATAGACTTTTGAATCAAGAGAGGAAGTATATACAGAAAGAAGATCCATAATCTCTCATCCGGTTAGGAGAGGTTTTAAACAACATTCTCTCTTCATCTAATGAAGTCTGAATCTGTTTCCCAGCATTCCCATTGAATGGCGACTGTGGGCGGAACTGCAGTAACTAGCGAGTGGTTGTTCAATATGTTTGGAATAGGAGTGAAATAGGTTTGCATCACAGACACAGCACCGTGGGTTGATGAGATATCTACCCATCTTCATTGAATCCTAAATGACCTGATTTAATCTGTGGATAGATGATAAGAGAAATCTCAGAAGATATGTTGAAATAAACAAAGGAACTTGAATTTATTACAGTGCTGTCATCACTTCCAATGTCTCTGACATGACTCATGAAGCTGATATTGTTAGTTAGCATATATCAGCTAGCTGAGCGCAGCAGTAATTTCTGTCACATTGACCCTTTAGCATTATGACGTTTAATTAGCATACTGCTAGCCTAATGGTCCAGTCTGTTTGTGCTTTAACCATGGCAAGGATATACATGTTGGCTGCTGTATGGGACTAGGCTAGCCAATAGCATAAGCCTTTCAAAAAGCCTTTGGATAAAGTCTACAATAGAGCCTGAGTTGTGCGTGGGGGATGTATCAGTTTTGTAGGACTGGTCATAGGGTTGTTCTGACTGGCTCATCCCCACCCCCTAATATGTTGCTGGTCTCCAGTCATGATTACTCATCAATTTGTAATGTGAAATGACTGTTGCGTTACGTAATGGACAAAATGCAATAGAGGTTATCTCCGTAAGGGATGCAGAAGGTATTTCAGACTAGATGCTACTGTAGAGTGCTACGTATGGCACATACTAATCTCTTGTGTGCAGATTGTGTAACATAAATGGTACCAAAGATCTGTCATGATACAATGAGATGCGTGAGATAACAAGCAGCATTAGTTCCGGTGTTTTGGATAAATCACGATTTCGCAGGTGCTAGCATCTTTTGAATTTCGGAGGGGGAGAGGACACTTGGGCCATAGACTTGCCAGTAACGTGCAAAGAGAGAGGATGGAACTCTTCGTTCAGGTTCTGATCTCTTCTCTTAACACACGCTGTATGAACCCAAAACGTAATCGAGCATCTGACCAATTACACAAGACTTTAGTTCTGGGTTAACCGAGATTAAGCACATACATATGTGCTACAGTCTCTCTGTTGCCACTGGTCGATACACAAACACTCCCTTATATAAACGCGTATGTACTTTCTGCAATGATGGTTCCATTGAAACAAGCTCATGACTGGCTTTACTGTGGGTTATACAATGACATTAGAGATGATCCTTACTGTGGGTTATACAATGACATTAGAGATGATCCTTACTGTGGGTTATACAATGACATTAGAGATGATCCTTACTGTGGGTTATACAATGACATTAGATATTATCCTTACTGTGGGTTATACAATGACATTAGAGATGATCCTTACTGTGGGTTATACAATGACATTAGAGATGATCCTTACTGTGGGTTATACAATGACATTAGAGATGATCCTTACTGTGGGTTATACAATGACATTAGATATTATCCTTACTGTGGGTTATACAAGGACATTAGAGATGATCCTTACTGTGGGTTATACAATGACATTAGAGATGATCCTTACTGTGGGTTATACAATGACATTAGAGATGATCCTTACTGTGGGTTATACAATGACATTATATATTATCCTTACTGTGGGTTATACAATGACATTAGAGATGATCCTTACTGTGGGTTATACAATGACATTAGAGATGATCCTTACTGTGTGTTATTCAACAACATTAGGGATGATCTTTACTGTGTGTTATTCAACAACATTAGGGATGATCTTTACTGTGGGTTATTAAACAACATTAGGGATGATCTTTACTGTGGGTTATTCAACAACATTAGGGATGATCTTTACTGTGGGTTATTCAACAACATTAGGGATGATCTTTACTGTGGGTTATTCAACAACATTAGGGATGATCTTTACTGTGGGTTATTCAACAACATTCAACACACATCTGGTAATAATGATCAGGTAACAATAATGTAAAGGCCTGCCACTTTATCCTCTAATGCTGAAGTTCCTTTAAAAGTGCCTAAATTCATTTATCTACTGTGCTCTGTTTTCTGTTCATGCATACATGTGTATGGATATTGTAATGCATTATAGATGATGTCTGTACCATGTTCCACTATGGTTGTTTTTAGTGCCTCAAAACTACATTTGAGTGGTCCACAATGTGGTTGAAAAACATCTGTATCTTGTATTATTGTATCATTGTGACAAAAAAATAAAAACCTCTATGGTGGGGAAACCAGTCTTGTCATTTCAGACCGTATTTAACGGATTTGAGACGATGAAATGATGGATGATATGCATGTTGATAGTGAATCATCCATCTTGGCTGGGCTAGTCTTCTGTACTCTGGCAACATGATGCTCATGACATGTACAGTATCAAGAAGCCATCCTTTCAAATCTTGTCTCGCTGACTAGGCGAGCGAAGCCTGTGCTTCAGAGACTAGTGTAAAGCGAACTGTTTGTCAACCAAAGTCTTTTAGAAAGGAACAAGTGGAAGAGGAGTTTCACAGGGAAGGCTAATAGATTTGTCTTTTCCCCCCTGATCTACTCGATTCTTCATGTGATTAGCCGGTAATCCTGAATGAGACATTACATGTATTTTTAACAGTTAAAGGTCCTAATAATACTGCGGAATCCCTTTTACTTGCCATATAGCTGCAGTATAAATACTAAACTGCCCTGAATTACATTTCCAGAAAAAATGTAACTAATAAAAAATATTACATTTGAATTTTTATAGTTTTTTTCATCAGTCAGGCTTTGACGTATTGCCTGTTACATGGCGAATGGTTTCATTTTCAGTTCAATTGGCCTGTAATGGTTTCTTGGCTCCCTTTCACTCAAAGGCCTTTTACCTCAGGCCTGTTTCACTGGCCTCTTCTGTCACGGCCGTTTAAAGGAGTGGACCAAGGCGCAGCCTTTTGAGCGTACATACTTATTTATTTACCGATGTCACCAACAAAAACAATAAATATCAAACCGACACGTGAAGCCAACGTAGTGCATCCAAGGCAACTAACAAGGACAACTACCCACAAAACCAACTTGGAAAAATGGCAACCTAAATAGGCTCCCCAATCAGAGACAACGATAAACAGCTGTCTCTGATTGGGAACCCATCCAGGCCACCATCAAGCTAATTACCCCTTTGACAATACAAAATCCCCATAGATAACAAAAACCCTAGACAAGACAAAAACCCATAGACAATACAAAAACTAAACAAACCACCCTTGTCACACCCTGACCTAACCAAATAATAAAGAAAGCAAATATAACTAAAGTCAGGGCGTGACATCTTCCACCTGACAGCCAGGGGAGATAACCACTGCTGGGCCCATCAACAAATAGCACAGTCACAGGCAGGCCCACTGGCTTTGTATATATTGCATATGCATGTATCATTCAGGGAATAGTATATGCTGAGGGAATTCACAAGAGAGAGTGGGTTTATGTGGGTAAGGAGTAGAGAGCAACATCAGCACATACTGCATTTGACATAATTCATTAGGTTTTGTTTAGATACGTCCCTGTAGAATTTGGGATCAATTGTATATCCAGTCGTACGCTCGATATTACATTTAAGAAAGTGTACTATCAAGTGGATTGTTCATATGTATGCTAATAATGACTTTACTATCAATGCAAATGCACAGCACATTGATTCATTATGATGATGATGGCTTTACGGTCTTACATCCCACTCTCCCTCACCATCTTCCCCCCCCCTCCCTTTTCCACTTCTTTCAAGGGGATCCCAATAGAGGTTCCCTGATGACTCACCCTGCATTTAATTCCTCTACTCTATTGATGGAAGAAATGTCAGTTTGGCCAGAGGTCATGGTCAGTGGATGGTCAGCCAGGCAACATAGAGTGCTCACTCTTATTCAGAGAGACAGACAAAAGACAGTTTTCATAGTGATGACATAAGGTTTATACATACAGTACCAGTCAAAAGTTTGGACACACCTACTCATTGAAGGGTTTTTCTTTATTTTTACAATTTTCTACAGGAAAGGAAGACACCGAGTTCTCTCTGCTGCAGAGGATAAGTTCATTAGAGTTAACTGCACCTCAGATTGCAGCCCAATTAAATGCTTCACAGAGTTCAAGTTACAGACACACTTCAAAATCAACTGTTCAGAGGAGACTGCGTGAATCAGGCCTTCATGGTCGAATTGCTGCAAAGAAACTACTACTAAAGGACAGCAATAATAAGAAGAGACTTGCTTGGGCCAAGAAACACAAGCAATGGACATTAGACCGGTGGAAATCTGTCCATTGGTCTGATGAGTCCAAATTTGATATTTTTGGTTCCAATCGCCGTGTCTTTGTGAGACGCAGAGTAGGTGAACTGATGATCTCCACATGTGTGGTTCCCACGTGAAGCATGGAGGAGGAGGTGTGATGGTGTGGGAGTGCTTTTCTGGTGACACTGTCTGTGATTTATTTAGAATTCAAGGCACACATAACCAGCATGCCTACCACAGCATTCTGCAGTGATACGCCATCCCATCTGGTTTTCACTTAGTGGGACTTTCATTTGTTTTTCAACAGGACAATGACCCAAAACACATTTCCAATGTATGTAAGGGCTATTTGACCAAGAAGGAGAGTGATTGGGCTGCATCAGATGACCTTGTCTCCACAATCACCCGAGCTCAATCCAATTGAGATGGTTCTGGATGAGTTGGAACACAGAGTGAAGGAAAAGCAGCCAAGAAGTGCTTAGGATATGTGGGAACTCCTTCAAGACTGTTGGAAAGCATTCCTCATGACGCTGGTTGAGAGAATTCCAAGAGTGCAAAACTTTCATCAAGGCAAAGGGTGGCTACTTTGAAGAATCTCAAAGAAAAAAAATATTTAGATATGTTTGACACTTTTTTTGGTTACTACATGAAAAACCATTCAATGAGTACTGTAGATGTGTCCAAACTTCTGACTGGTACTGTATATAACTACTAATGAGTTGGTCAACAGATGAAACTGTTGTTGGTCTTGATGTCTATACTCTCTGGAGTTTGTGTTATTGGGAGCCTTGGTGATGATAGAACCAGAATGTCCGACTCCCTCTGTGTGTCACAGAACAGGGTTCTCAGGGGAACTTTTGTTTTGCATGGTCTGTGTTTGTCTCAGAGAAAACTATTTTGCTGATTGTATGGAAAATACACTAGACTTTTGTAGTTGAATTGAAAAGTGAAATTGAAACCAGTTTGCTGACCTCTTCCTTCTGTGGAACTCAGCGGAGAGGCGTGGTAGTGGTAGTGGTAGTGGTAGAGGTAGTGGTAGTGGTAGTGGTAGTGGTAGAGGTAGTGGTAGAGGTAGTGGTAGTGGTAGTGGTAGAGGTAGTGGTAGTGGTAGTGGTAGTGGTAGTGGTAGAGGTAGAGGTAGAGGTAGTGGTAGAGGTAGAGGTAGTGGTAGTGGTAGAGGTAGTGGTAGAGGTAGTGGTAGAGGTAGTGGTAGTGGTAGAGGTAGTGGTAGTGGTAGTGGTAGTGGTAGAGGTAGTGGTAGTGGTAGTGGTAGTGGTAGTGGTAGTGGTAGAGGTAGTGGTAGAGGTAGTGGTAATGGTAGAGGTAGTGGTAGAGGTAGTGGTAGTGGTAGTGGTAGTGGTAGTGGTAGTGGTAGTGGTAGTGGTAGTGGTAGAGGTAGTGGTAGAGGTAGTGGTAATGGTAGAGGTAGTGGTAGTGGTAGTGGTAGTGGTAGAGGTAGTGGTAGTGGTAGTGGTAATGGTAGAGGTAGTGGTAGAGGTAGTGGTAGTGGTAGAGGTAGTGGTACTGGTAGTGGTAGAGGTAGTGGTAGTGGTAGTGGTAGTGGTAGAGGTAGAGGTAGAGGTAGTGGTAGAGGTAGTGGTAGAGGTAGTGGTAGAGGTAGAGGTAGTGGTAGTGGTAGAGGTAGTGGTAGTGGTAGAGGTAGAGGTAGTGGTAGAGGTAGTGGTAGTGGTAGTGGTAGTGGTAGTGGTAGAGGTAGTGGTAGTGGTAGAGGTAGTGGTAGTGGTAGAGGTAGTGGTAGTGGTAGTGGTAGTGGTAGTGGTAGAGGTAGTGGTAGTGGTAGTGGTAGAGGTAGTGGTAGTGGTAGTGGTAGAGGTAGAGGTAGAGGTAGAGGTAGTGGTAGAGGTAGTGGTAGTGGTAGTGGTAGTGGTCGAGGTAGAGGTAGTGGTAGTGGTAGAGGTAGTGGTAGTGGTAGTGGTAGTGGTAGTGGTAGTGGTAGTGGTAGAGGTAGTGGTAGTGGTAGTGGTAGAGGTAGTGGTAGTGGTAGTGGTAGTGGTAGTGGTAGTGGTAGAGGTAGTGGTAGTGGTAGAGGTAGAGGTAGTGGTAGTGGTAGAGGTAGTGGTAGTGGTAGTGGGCTTGCTCTGACCAAAAATAAGGCTGTTCAATAGCTCATTTCCTGCAATTGTACACATTTGCCATGGGGGCTGGGATTAAAAAAACAACAACATTTAAGATAATTTCCTGCAATACTACACGGCCTCTTTATGGCTATATTACCTTCCTAATATTGGTATGTCACCATTTACATGGCGAGGCTATTGCATGATAGGAATGAGAATGTTGAAGATTGCCCTCTGCACTTTACCTCATTGATAATTATTTTGTAATATGAAACCTGTAGATTTAGGAATCTTGAGGAAAGTTTGAAATGGAAGTTTATTAGTTATTTTATATACTTTATTTGGCAGCTTTAAGTGAGTAGGTGGGGAGTTCCTGTTCATTATTATTATTATATCATTATAACCCATAAAGTTGCCATGTAGATTTTTTACCTGCGAAGAGATGTGTGGAGGACCATGTCACATGACCATCTCCTCCATTACACATATGAGTCACAAGCTAAGGCGAGCTATAAGTGTTATGTTAAGTCAGCCATTAATTGTCATATTGGCTGCCTCTGAGCTTTGATATGTCCCTCTTTCATTTCACCAGCTTTACTGAAATTAATATCTGAAAAGCTATAAACCTCTTCACTGTATATGCAGCACACCAGCCTTTATTATTATAGTTAATGAAACAAATGGCAGCTTGGTACAGTTAAGAGGCATTTGCGATTCGAATAGGAAATGTTAATGTTTCCGTGTGAATCATTTGCCTTAGTGGATTTATTACGTTGGAGATTCTAGCACACAGGCTTCCATCAAGCACTCTTTAAAAATGATGTTTGAAAGCTAAGAGGTCTTTCTAATGGTAGACTGTGGTCCTACTGTATGTTGAGCCTCGTCCTCACCTTACAGTACGTGATAGGTTTTTATTATTCATTCTTATCAGGCATTATAGAAAAAGGTATTCTGAGTCTTCTGGATATACAGATACATGTGGTTGTTGTGTATTGTGCTTGCAGAACAATACAGTAGTATCTAGTACATTGTCAAATGTGAAATCGTAATCATCAAACATTGATCATTTTTAGGGGCGGTCTTGGTTTTATGTAAGTGGCCACATTATTTCCACACAATTAAACAATGACATTCTGCTTTTAATTAGATGCAACAAGATGAACACTCCCAAATTAAACTGTCTCTAGCACTCATGGCAGGAAGTTCACACTGCAGATTCAACAAGACTATAATTATCAACTTGACTTCTAATTGTTGGAGGCACCCACTTGTCTGCTCTGCTAAGGGATGATTCTCATGGCTCATTATAAATACAGGCTGTCATATCCCCTGTAAAGTCCAGTCTATATAGTATTAGTGTCATTATATAGTTCAGCCATTATATAGTTCAATGGGCCACCTGCTTGCCCATTACAATCATGTGACTAGGTTCACACACACTGTTGGTTGTGGGGCCCACTAGAACTGTTGGTTATCCTCTTGTTGGTCATTTAGCTAGCATGTGGCCTAGTTAGCTAGCATGTGTCATAAGTCTGACTTAACTGTGCTCCTATCTCGGGCTGTAGTTGATAATGACTGTCATTACCAACCATTATCTGTCATTATCAGTCATTATTATCAGGCATGTGAACTATGGAATTCTCTAGCAGGAATTCCATTGAGACAGAGGGAGTGACAAAGAGAATGTCTGTCACTCATTTAACATTTGTTCCTAGAGCTTCAACTTGCTCTAGAACCAATGTTGATCGGCCCTGGCTACAGCCAGTCTTAGTGTCAATTCACTATGCCTGTGTGCTGAGTTAGCTGGGCTGAAGTTGAGAGAGGCTTTATAGTACCAGAATTATACCTACTCATCGTCAGTAAGGGCCACATCTGCTGACCCTGACCCTCTATGCCAAGTTTCTATACTGTCTGTTCAAGTTCTTTTTCATGTTGTTTTTCTTTCTCAAATACTCTGTTATGCGTCACTCGTCCACAACAGTCTGCACACCCTAACTGCTTCCTCTCTCCCCTTCCTCCACTCTTCATATACACAGCCCATATCCTCTCTTGTGTATCATGTGTTGCTTGCTGTTCCTCCCCTGGCATCTCTCCTTCCCACTCCACCTTTTAGTTTGAGACCCACTCTCATGCTACATCTCTCTCTAATGCTGATGGGTTTTTGATGGGTGCCAGCTGAAAACACTTGGATTCACAGCTGTGAAAGACAGCTGGCCCTAGAACTCATTTCAGGAACCATTGAAAGGATTGGAAAACCCTTGAAAGTATTGGAAATAGTTTTGAAACTCAGCATTTCGTAGCTAAGAGATGTGTTAGGATGACGAAGGAATTCCTATGGGGCCTAAATTATGGTACCCATGGTGTGTGAGATTGGGATAGCTGGGGGCAGCAGAGGAGGGTGTTTAGCCTTGAAGGAACATAGACAGTCTGACAGAATGCTGCTGTTATTGTAGACTGGATGAGCCTCTTACGTAGCCTAGCATCGAACGGCTAGGGGGACTGTAGTCTAGCTATACCCTCATGCTCCTTCTAGCAGCAATCACACGCACAGTGACAAACACTAATGATATACTGCTTACATTATTATTAATGATGCAGCAGAGATGGCTTATCATGCAATTAGGGACTGTGCTCCAAATGTCAAGGGAAGGCAGGCATGTAATCAATTCCCTGTGGTTAGACTACAGTAGTAATAAACTGATTCAGAGGTGCTGCTGTCAGTGAACGATGAGCTGGGATGTTTAGCACATCGGCTGCTGCTGCGTCATGTTTGCTTGTCACACAGCAGCGTTGGGAATTGACAACATATTGTCTTGTGCCGCTCATTGTGGAATGATAATCTCCCCACCTGTCCTCTAGCAGCGTTCGATAATGGCCAAGGCCGGCACTACGGAACGGATTAGGCGGAGTGACAAATGAAAGTGGGTTAATCGCCGCCAGTGCTACTCTCTCTGTGCTGTTCGGGAGGCAGCACAAACTGAATGCGCTCTATTTCTTTATTTTTAATAGTAACACTGTGCTCGTCGGTATGTATCCTCTAACATGTGGCTTTCTCTCTGTCACTGAGTGCTGGGGTGAATATGATACAGGGGTGAATGAACACACAAACCTAGATTTGTCTCTGTTGGATAAGTAGCTGACACATCTGACGGATGTATTTCTCTTCAGATATTTCTCATGGAGATTTCAATAGACTGTGGGACTAGGGTGGAAGGTAAAGATTGGAAATGAAGTCCAATATTTCTTACCTATGAATGTTTAGAAACAATAAGTAAAACCTATTTCAGAATTATTTAGCACTGTAGGGATTCAATATCAATACCCCCACAATCAGATACTAATTTGCCAATCGACTCTGACTCTCAAGAGACCACAAAAGATTGTAACAGTAAAAATACCATAGCTGGAATGAGAAATGCTCTACCCTGAGCTACCGTCCTCTCCCTCTCTGTGTGTGTTGTGGAAAGCAAAGATAACCACTCCAGTGATACTGTGCATTATTAGAAGATGAATCAAGCTGCAGTATGTTTGCAGGCTTGAGTGTGAAGTAGCTGCGGTACACAGTTATTTCGTATGGAGTGTTAGCGCTGTGCCTGTGACTGCAGTAGTAGTCATTTCAGTCAGACAAAGTGTGAGGTACAGAGGTGAGATGAGGTGTTGCTGCGCAAGCTGACAAGAGATGGAGTGTCATCCTTCTGCTGTCCCAATGCGTTATGTCATCAAGGACTCTGATTGGCTATTCTCCGAGCCACCTTTGAACAAGCTGTATCTGTTGGTTGTTTTTCCCCCACTAAGTTTAGCTGGGTAAACATTTTTGAAAAGAATTGACTGTTGTCAACGATCAAATGCACTGTATCTAAAGAGACTTGTCACATCATTGTATTGCTCTTCAGATGATGAGAGGAGGATGATTGCATTTAATGAGGAACCGTGTAACCATGTTGCTCTTAGACAATTGCCCCAAAAATACTGGTAAAACATTAGCTTGCTGTCTTACATACAATGGAAGAATACAACCAGTATGATTATTCCCTCCGCAAGGAATCAAGCAGGCTAAACGTTGGTATAGGGACAAAGTTGAGTCCCAGTTCAACAGCTCAGACACGAGACGTATGTGGCAGGGTCTACAAACAATTACGGATTATAAAAGGAAAACCAGCCACGTCTTGCTTCCGGACAGGCTGAACACCTTCTTTACTCACTGATGGGTCCCGGTTTTGTCTCACCAGGGGAGGCCTGTACTCGACTTGGAGGTGGAGGGTCCGTCATGGTCTGGGGTGGTGTGTCACAGCATCATCGGACTGATCTTGTTGTCATTGCAGGCAATCTCAATGCTGTGCGTTACAGGGAAGACATCCTCCTCCCTCATGTGGTACCCTTCCTGCAGGCTCATCCTAACATGACCCGCCAGCATGACAATTCCACCAGCCATACTGCTCCTTCTGTGCGTGATTTCCTGCAAGACAGGAATGTCAGTGTTCTGCCATGGCCAGTGAAGAGCCCGGATCTCAATCCCATTGAGCATGTCTGGGACCTGTTGGATCGGAGGGTGAGGGCTCAATCCCATTCCCCCCAGAAATGTCCGGGAACTTGCAGGTGCCTTGGTGGAAGAGTGAGGTAACATCTCCCAGAACTGGCAAAGCTGGTGCAGTACATGAGGAGGAGATGCACTGCAGTACTGGTGGCCACACCAGATACTGACTGTTACTTTTGATTTTGACCCCCCCCCCCCCCCTTTGTTCAGGGACACATTATTCCATTTATGTTAGTCACATGTCTGTGGAACTTGTTCAGTTTATGTCTCAGTTGTTGAATCTTGTTAAGTTCATACAAATATTTACACATGTTAAGTTTGCTGAAAATAAACGCAATTGACAGTGAGAGGACGTAGTTTATATACTGTGTTCTATACTATGTCACTGTATCTTAGTCCAATGCTGCTCTGACATATATGTATATATATTCTTAATCCATTTCTTACTTAGGTGTACGTGTTTTTGGGGTATTTGTTGTGAAACTGTTAGATATTACTGCACTGTCAGATCTAGAAGCGTAATCATTTCGCTACACCCGCATTAACATCTGCTAACCATGTGACCAATATCATTTGATTTGATTTGATTTACTGTACAAGTTCCTGATTTTGTCTTTTTCTTCCTCAAGAGGAAGCAGAGAAGAAAATCAACCAAAGAATCAGTAGTTACAGTGGCTTGCAAAAGTATTCACCCTCCTTGGCATTTTTCCTATTTAGTTGCCTTACAACCTTGATATAAAATAGATTTTTGGGGGGTTTGTATCATTTGATTTACACAACATGCCTACCACTTTGAAGATGCAACATATTTTTTATTTAGAAACAAACAAGAAATAAGACAAAAAAAACAGAAAACTTGAGCATGCATAACTATTCACCCCCCCAAAGTCAATACTTTGTAGAGACACCTTTTTCAGCAATTACAGCTGCAAGTCTCTTGGGGTATGTCTCTATAAGCTTGGTACATCTAGCCACTCAAATTTTTGCCCATTCTTCAAGGCAAAACTGCTCCAGCTCCTTCAAGTTGGATGGGTTCTGCTGGTTTACAGCAATCTTTAAGTCATACCACAGATTCTCAATTGGATTGAGGTCTGGGCTTTGACCAGGCCATTCCAAGTCATATAAATGTTTCCCCTTAAACCACTTGAGTGTTGCTTTAGCAGTATGCTTAGGGTCATTGTCCTGCTGGAAGGTGAACCTCCGTCCCAGTCTCAAATCTGTGGAAGACTGAAACAGGTTTCCCTCAAGAATTTCCCTGTATTTAGCTCCATCCATCATTCCTTCAATTCTGACCAGTTTCCCAGTCCCTGCCGATGAAAAACATCCTCTTGGCATGATGCTGCCACCACCATGGTGTTCTCGGGGTGATGAGAGGTGTTGGGTTTGCGCCAGACATAGCGTTTTCCTTGTTGGGCAAAAAGGCTACATTTTAGTCTCATCTGACCAGAGTACCTTCTTCCATATGTTTGGGGAGTCTCCCACATGCCTTTTTATGAACACCAAACGTCTTTGCTTATTTTTTCTTTAAGCAATGGCTTTTTTCTGGCCACTCATCTGTAAAGCCCAGCTCTGTGGAGTGTACGGCTTAAAGTGGTTCTATGGACAGGTACTACAAACTCCGCTGTGCAGCTTTGCACCTCCTTCAGGGTTATCTTTGGTCTCTTTGTTGCCTCTCTGATTAATGCCCTCCTTGCCTGGTCTGTGAGTTTTGGTGGGCGGCCCTCTCTTGGCAGGTTTGTTGTGGTGCCATATTCTTGAAAAAATGTTATGATGGATTTAATGGCGCTCCCTGGGATGTTCAAAGTTTGGGATTTTTTTTTATAACCCAACCCTGATCTATACTTCTCCACAACTTTGTCCCTGACCTGTTTGGAGAGCTCCTTGGTCTTCATGGTGCCGCTTGCTTGGTGGTGCCCCTTGCTTAGTGGTGTTGCAGACTCTGGGTTCTTTCAGAACAGGTGTATATATACTGAGATCATGTGACAGATCATGTGACACTTAGATTGCACACAGGTGGACTTTATTTAACTAATTATGTGATTTCTGAAGGTAATTGGTTGCTTCAGATCTCATTTAGGGGCTTCTTAGCAGAGGGGGTGAATACATATGCACGCACCACTTTTAAATTTTTAATTTTGTAGAATTTTTTGAAACAAGTAATTTTTTTCATTTCACTTCAGCAATTTGGACTATTTTGTGTATGTCCATTACATGAAATTCCAATAAAATCCATTTAAATTACAGGTTGAAATGCATCAAAATAGGAAAAAGGCCAAGGGGGATGAATGCTTTTGCAAGGCACTGTATGCTAAAACTGATCCCCAAAACAATTCACTAGTTTTAATTATGCAGGCTGAAAACAGCAGCTATGGGAGCTAACTAAAAGGTGGTGGAAATGGAGGGAGGCGTGGAGGGAGGAGGATTTGTGGGTGTGTGTCAGGGTTGCCCAATGCCCACCCGCATCATCCACCTGTCATTATTCCATTTACTTCATTCCTAGGAGCATGTGGGCTGTTCCATATGGGAAAGGACGGATTTCTGCCTTCCTCCTTCTCCTTCTCTCTTTCTCTGTCTCTCTTTCTCTGTCTCTGTCTCTGTCTCTCTCTCTCTCTCTCTCTCTCTCTCTCTCTCTGTCTCTCTCTCTGTCTCTCTCTCTGTCTCTCTCTCTGTCTCTCTCTCTGTCTCTCTCTCATATCTTAAATACCCACTGTACAATGCCAGATTGAATTCAGTGGGATATACAGAGAAATGGAAAGAGAACAACAGGGTTTATCTCATGGATTGAATTCAGGGAACTGGATGTTTTGAGAGGAGTAGTCAATTTGCTATGCTCTCAGTAAAAAGCGAGCATGCATCGAGTATTATTTCTCCTGAAATAATCTGTCAGAGTGTTGCCAATCACCAGTTCTGCTCTATCACATACTTGGAGTGTGTCCCCTCCAAAGTATCAAGACAGACATGTGTCATTTTCTGCCCAGCACACACACACACACACACACACACACACACACACACACACACACACACACACACACACACACACACACACACACACACACACACACACACACACACACACACACACACACACACACACACACACACACACACACACACACACACACACACACACACACACACACACCTCCATGTATAATTCTGCTCAAAGACATGTTAAAAATGCAGGCTCCTCTCCCAGACTCAACTTCACTGTGACAGAAAAACAGAACTCAGTATGTCAAGCCCCGTTTCTCTTTATGGACCTTTATTTTGCTCACATCATTGGTGAATAATATGAAAAGAATGCAATGTTTAAAAGAATGCAATTATTGAAAGTTGGACCTTTAGGGTGAATGTAATTATGACGCTTACTTTGAGTTTCATTTGAACACTATTTGCAGCATTTATGAGATCTAGGTTTGACAGCAAACCTAGACCAGCAGTTTGTCCCTAATCAACCTAGACCAGCAGTTTGTCCCTAATCAACCTAGACCAGCAGTTTGTTCCTAATCAACCTAGACCAGCAGTTTGTCCCTAATCAACCTAGACCAGCAGTTTGTCCCTAATCAACCTAGACCAGCAGTTTGTCCCTAATCAACCTAGACCAGCAGTTTGTCCCTAATCAACCTAGACCAGCAGTTTGTTCCTAATCAACCTAGACCAGCAGTTTGTCCCTAATCAACCTAGACCAGCAGTTTGTTCCTAATCAACCTAGACCAGCAGTTTGTCCCTAATCAACCTAGACCAGCAGTTTGTTCCTAATCAACCTAGACCAGCAGTTTGTCCCTAATCAACCTAGACCAGCAGTTTGTCCCTAATCAACCTAAACCAGCAGTTTGTCCCTAATCAACCTAGACCAGGAGTTTGTCCCTAATCAACCTAGACCAGCAGTTTGTTCCTAATCAACCTAGACCAGCAGTTTGTTCCTAATCAACCTAGACCAGCAGTTTGACCCTAATCAACCTAGACCAGCAGTTTGTTCCTAATCAACCTAGACCAGCAGTTTGTCCCTAATCAACCTAGACCAGCAGTTTGTTCCTAATCAACCTAGACCAGGAGTTTGTCCCTAATCAACCTAGACCAGCAGTTTGTCCCTAATCAACCTAGACCAGCAGTTTGTTCCTAATCAACCTAGACCAGGAGTTTGTCCCTAATCAACCTAGACCAGCAGTTTGTCCCTAATCAACCTAGACCAGCAGTTTGTTCCTAATCAACCTAGACCAGCAGTTTGTTCCTAATCAACCTAGACCAGCAGTTTGTCCCTAATCAACCTAGACCAGCAGTTTGTCCCTAATCAACCTAGACCAGCAGTTTGACCCTAATCAACCTAGACCAGCAGTTTGTCCCTAATCAACCTAGACCAGCAGTTTGTCCCTAATCAACCTAGACCAGCAGTTTGTCCCTAATCAACCTAGACCAGCAGTTTGTCCCTAATCAACCTAGACCAGCAGTTTGTCCCTAATCATCTGATTTTAGATGTGTCTATTTTCCCAGTTGGGTTTGAAATGTGCTTGTGAGGAAAGATTCAATCTCTCTCAGAAATAACCAGACTCCTTGGTTATCCTTGTACTTGTCATTTCCCCCCCTGACGCGAAGCCTCCTACCCTCTCCTGTAAGTCACACCAACTGAGAGGAGTTATTGCTTCTTCAAGGGTGTTCCTTTTCAGGGATGTATGTGCAAGCCTCAAGTGTGGCCAATCCATGCTGACTGAGAAATGTGGGTCAGAAACCGCGGGATGGCCTTTTCCATGATGATAACTCGCCTCCTGACATCGATCCATAAATGTCAATGTATTACATTATCTCGTTGTTGACAATATGAGATTGGGTTTTGCTTTCGCTACGCTACTGGAATAGCAATAAGGCTGCTCCTCAGACCTCCATAGCCTCCCAGCTATGTTTCCTTAAGAGTATTATTTTCTGTGTGTGGGAGTCAGAGGACAGCTGTCTATAGCTTTGGAGGCTATGGAAAGGCAGAAGCTTGGCAGAACAACCCTCTGAAACGCATAACACAAACCCACACTGAGCCAAACACACAGCTGCACTGATACTTAGGCTACACACACAGAGTGAGCGAGGATGATGAGAGGCGAGTTAGTGTGAGAAATAGCATGGAGAGAAAGGCTCATCTCTAATGTTAGGCTGGCTAACATTCTGATGTCCATAAATGACAACTTCCCCTCTTCCCCTTGGTGTAAAGAACCCTAATCATTTTACCCCCTTCTCATTCCTCCCTGTTTACATGAATTGCCACTCAAGTCAACATCATTCTGGGACACAAAAAAGGTCTGCAGATGCACAAATCATATCAAATCAATTGCATAGTCAGTTAAACTTCTTATGGCTGCAATCCCGTTAACGGGATGATATGACAACAGCCAGTGAAAGTGCAGGGCGCCAAATTCAAACAACAGAAATCTCATAATTAAAAATCCTCAAACATACATGTAATCGTATACCATTTTACAGGTAATCTTGTTGTTAATCCCACCAAAGGGTTTCAATTTCAAATAGGCTTTTCAGCGAAAGCACCACAAACGATTATGTTAGGTCACCGCAAAATCACAGAAAAACACAGCTATTTTTCCAGCCAAAGACAGGAGTCACAAAAAGCAGAAATAGAGATAAAATGAATCACTAACCTTTGATGATCTTCATCAGATGACACTCATAGGACTTCATGTTACACAATACATATATGTTTTGTTTGATTAAGTTCATATTTATATCCAAAAACCTAAGTTTACATTGGCGCCATGTTCAGAAATGCCTCCAAAATATCCGGAGAAATTGCAGAGAGCCACGTCAAATAACATAAATACTCAGATTTAAAAAATCTTTACGGCAAAAGCACAATATTCAATAATTTGAGAACAGCGTTCAGCCACAGTAAGCCATTCAGTTACCCGCCAAATTGTGCAGTCAACAAAACTCATAAAAGCATTATAAATCTTCACTTACCTTTGCTGATCTTCGTCGGAATGCACTCCCAGGACTCCCACTTCCACAAGAAATGTTCGTTTTGTTCGGTAATGTCCATCATTTATGTCCAAGTAGCTACTTTTGTTAGCGCGTTTAGTACACATATCCAAACGCTCGTGCAGGTCCAGGCGAACGTCGGACGAAAACTTCAATAAGTTATATTACAGGTCGAAGAAACTTGTCAAACTAAGTATAGAATCAATCTTTAGGATGTTGTTATCATAAAATATTTACAATAACGTTCCAACCGGAGAATTCCTTTGTGTCTATAGAAGTAATGGAACGCAAGTCGATATCATGTGGAAAGCGCGTGACCAGGACCTGGCTCTCTGCCAGACCACTGATTCAAACAGCTCTCATCCGGCCCCACATCACAGTAGAAGCTTCATTCAATGTTCTACAGACTGTTGACATCTAGTGGAAGCCGTAGGAAGTGCAAACAGATCCATATCCTACAGTGTTTTCAATAGGCGAGGAGTTGAAAATCGACCAACCTCAGATTTCTCACTTCCTGGTTGGATTTCTTCTCAGGTTTTTGCCTGCTATATGAGTTCCGTTATACTCACAGACATAATTCAAACAGTTTTAAAAACTTCAGAGTGTTTTCTATCCAATACTAATAATAATATGCATATATTAGCAACTATGACTGAGGAGCAGGCCGTTTACTCTGGGCACCTCTGTGCACCTTTCATCCAAGCTACTCAATACTGCCCCTGCAACCATAAGAAGTTAACTGCACTGGTGCCAACTGCAGAGCTATTGGCTTGTGCTCTGGAATCACAAACAGCAAAATTCACCTTTAAAAGCCCTGAATGTTACACTGAGTGCAAAAAACATTAATTCAATCAGTGTAGATGGTTAAAGAAGGATTTTTAAGCCTTTGGGACAATTGAGACATGGATTGTGTGAGCTATTCTGAGGGTGAATGGGCAAGAGAAAATATTTAAATGCCTTTGAACGGGGTATGGTAGTAGGTGCCAGGTGTACCGGTTTGTGTCAAGAACTGCAACATGGTTGGATTTTCACACTCAACAGTTTCCCGTGTGTATCAAGAATGGTCCACCACCCAAATGTCATCCAGCCAACTTGACTGTGGGAAGCATTGGAGTCAACATGAGCCATCATCCCTGTGGAACGCATTCGACACCTTGTAGAGTCCATGCCTGCGACAAATGGAGGCTGTTCTGAGGGCAAAAGGGGGTGCAGCTCAATATTAGGAAGGTGTTCTTAATGTTTTGTACACTCAGTGTATGACTAAATTTTGAAGGAGTAGAGAGGCCCTAGAGAGATAGTGCTTTACTGAAATGCCATCTACTCTCCAACAGGCTATACTTAGGAAATCATCTGCGAAAGACAAAAAACTGACAGACCCCTATAAGAGGTTTAGTCCTCAGTGAAGAATAATGCCCTCTGGAAATCCAATCATCCAACCAGAACATGCTCTTTTGTTGCTCGGGTTCTCAGTAACTGAAGAGTGAAACATCCTGCAAATGAACATGACACACACACACACACACACACACACACACACACACACACACACACACACACACACACACACACACACACACACACACACACACACACACACACACACACACACACACACACACACACACACACACTGCATTGAGACCAGAGCCATGTACTTCGATCTTTCTAAATATATGGCGCTGCATTGAGAATGACATTTCTATACGTTGAGATTGGTAATGGTTGGTTCTCCACTTCACCCTGCAGCATGTTATTGTGTTTCTATTTCACAGGGCACTGGGGCAACAAATGGCAGTCCATGGCAGATATTCTGTGGAGTGTGGACAAGCTGTTGTTCAAAGACAGTCTGAATCCCACACATACCCAGATACAAGTATCCCAGGGGACTGGGTGGATATACGGTATACAGCTATGGCTATAAATCTGTCGTCTATTTTTAGGATAGTCAGCAGTGCTGCTGTAGACGCTAGGCTGTGTGAATGGAGTAAGGTAGTGAAGGGCTGTGCCTTTTCCATTGACTGAAGTGAGTTAACATTAGACCATTCTGTGGACATCTGGTTGAAGGATGGGTCTTCTCACTAACTATATCCCATAGACAGGAGAAGAGTGTGAAGCTGCTTTAGGATTCAGGCATCTTGTTAAGGTCAACCCCTATGGAAATCCTTTAAAGAGACATATCATTTCCTGTCTTACATACCAGCATATTAAAATCCCCCTGTCTTACGTACCAGCATATTAAAAAAAAACTGTCTGTCAGGTGTCACTGTGCAGCAGGTAGGACGGAGTCAGGCGCATGACATAGGACGGAGTAAAAACGTACTTTACTCGAAAATAACAACAACACTAATTCCATGCAGGGAAACAATACTCCAGCTCACAGACAATGAGAACACTTAACAACGAATAAACACGCACAAAACCATGTGGGAACCAGAGGGTTAAATAGGGAATAACTAATAATGTAATTGAAAACTGGTGTGTACAATAAAGACAAAACAAATGGACAATGAAATGTGGCGACTAGAAAACCGGTGACGTCGACCGCCGAACGCCGCCCGAACAAGGAGAGGCACCAACTTCGGCGGAAGTCGTGACACATACCAGCATATTAAAATCCCCCTGTCTTACATACCAGCATATTAAAATCCCCCTGTCTTACATACCAGCATATTAAAATCCCCCTGTCTTACATACCAGCATATTAAAATCCCCCTGTTTTACATACCAGCATATTAAAATCCCCCTGTCTTACATACCAGCATATTAAAATCCCCCTGTTTTACATACCAGCATATTAAAATCCCCCTGTCTTACATACCAGCATATTAAAATCCCCCTGTCTTACATACCAGCATATTAAAATCCCCCTGTCTTACATACCAGCATATTAAAATCTCCCTGTCTTACATACCAGCATATTAAAATCCCCCTGTTTTACATACCAGCATATTAAAATCCCCCTGTCTTACATACCAGCATATTAAAATCCCCCTGTCTTACATACCAGCATATTAAAATCCCCCTGTCTTACATACCAGCATATTAAAATCCCCCTGTCTTACATACCAGCATATTAAAATCCCCCTGTCTTACATACCAGCATATTAAAATCCCCCTGTCTTACATACCAGCATATTAAAATCCCCCTCTCTTACATACCAGCATATTAAAATCCCCCTGTCTTACATACCAGCATATTAAAATCCCCCTGTCTTACATACCAGCATATTAAAATCCCCCTGTCTTACATACCAGCATATTAAAATCCCCCTGTCTTACATACCAGCATATTAAAATCCCCCTGTTTTACATACCAGCATATTAAAATCCCCCTGTCTTACATACCAGCATATTAAAATTCCCCTGTCTTACATACCAGCATATTAAAATCCCCCTGTCTTACATACCAGCATATTAAAATCCCCCTGTTTTACATACCAGCATATTAAAATCCCCCTGTCTTACATACCAGCATATTAAAATCCCCCTGTCTTACATACCAGCATATTAAAATCCCCCTGTCTTACATACCAGCATATTAAAATCCCCCTGTCTTACATACCAGCATATTAAAATCCCCCTGTCTTACATACCAGCATATTAAAATCCCCCTGTCTTACATACCAGCATATTAAAATCCCCCTGTCTTACATACCAGCATATTAAAATCCCCCTGTCTTACATACCAGCATATTAAAATCCCCCTGTTTTACATACCAGCATATTAAAATCCCCCTCTCTTACATACCAGCATATTAAAATCCCCCTGTTTTACATACCAGCATATTAAAATCCCCCTGTTTTACATACCAGCATATTAAAATCCCCCTGTTTTACATACCAGCATATTAAAATCCCCCTGTTTTACATACCAGCATATTAAAATCCCCCTGTTTTACATACCAGCATATTAAAATCCCCCTGTCTTACATACCAGCATATTAAAATCCCCCTGTTTTACATACCAGCATATTAAAATCCCCCTGTCTTACATACCAGCATTTTAAAATCCCCCTGTCTTACATACCAGCATATTAAAATCCCCCTGTCTTACATACCAGCATATTAAAATCCCCCTGTCTTACATACCAGCATATTAAAATCCCCCTGTCTTACATACCAGCATATTAAAATCCCCCTGTCTTACATACCAGCATATTAAAATCCCCCTGTCTTACATACCAGCATATTAAAATCCCCCTGTCTTACATACCAGCATATTAAAATCCCCCTGTCTTACATACCAGCATATTAAAATCCCCCTGTTTTACATACCAGCATATTAAAATCCCCCTGTCTTACATACCAGCATATTAAAATTCCCCTGTCTTACATACCAGCATATTAAAATCCCCCTGTCTTACATACCAGCATATTAAAATCCCCCTGTTTTACATACCAGCATATTAAAATCCCCCTGTCTTACATACCAGCATATTAAAATCCCCCTGTCTTACATACCAGCATATTAAAATCCCCCTGTCTTACATACCAGCATATTAAAATCCCCCTGTCTTACATACCAGCATATTAAAATCCCCCTGTCTTACATACCAGCATATTAAAATCCCCCTGTCTTACATACCAGCATATTAAAATCCCCCTGTCTTACATACCAGCATATTAAAATCCCCCTGTCTTACATACCAGCATATTAAAATCCCCCTGTCTTACATACCAGCATATTAAAATCCCCCTGTTTTACATACCAGCATATTAAAATCCCCCTGTCTTACATACCAGCATATTAAAATTCCCCTGTCTTACATACCAGCATATTAAAATCCCCCTGTCTTACATACCAGCATATTAAAATCCCCCTGTTTTACATACCAGCATATTAAAATCCCCCTGTCTTACATACCAGCATATTAAAATCCCCCTGTCTTACATACCAGCATATTAAAATCCCCCTGTCTTACATACCAGCATATTAAAATCCCCCTGTCTTACATACCAGCATATTAAAATCCCCCTGTCTTACATACCAGCATATTAAAATCCCCCTGTCTTACATACCAGCATATTAAAATCCCCCTGTCTTACATACCAGCATATTAAAATCCCCCTGTCTTACATACCAGCATATTAAAATCCCCCTGTTTTACATACCAGCATATTAAAATCCCCCTCTCTTACATACCAGCATATTAAAATCCCCCTGTTTTACATACCAGCATATTAAAATCCCCCTGTTTTACATACCAGCATATTAAAATCCCCCTGTTTTACATACCAGCATATTAAAATCCCCCTGTTTTACATACCAGCATATTAAAATCCCCCTGTTTTACATACCAGCATATTAAAATCCCCCTGTCTTACATACCAGCATATTAAAATCCCCCTGTTTTACATACCAGCATATTAAAATCCCCCTGTCTTACATACCAGCATTTTAAAATCCCCCTCTCTTTCATACCACCAGGCTTTGGTTGCCATGCCGTGTGAGATATTCCAATTCAGCTTTTATCATAAACCCTTCAAAACCATCTAGCACTTTCCAACATGATCCAACACCAGCTAGTTTATGGATAGTGTAGCTCCAGTGGCTCCCTATTTATTAAGAAATAATGATCAGACTTAACATACTTGCTGTGAAATTGTCAGAAGATTTATTTTCTTCAACATAGGCACATGGATTGACACAAGAGGTTTCTCTACTGAGATAGACATGGAAAGTCACAGAAATGGGGAATTAATAAAAGGAGAGAGGGAAGGAGATAGAGAGATAAACAGACATGAAGAGGGAGATAGTGACATCATCTCTCCCCCGAGGCTGTCTAATAAAGAAATTGTGCCTGCCGCGTTTTTGGCCCAACGAGGACAGTCGTGCCAGGCCTACTCAACAATATTTTTTGTTGTTGTCATTGTTGTTTTCAATCTCCGTGTCCAACAGAAACAAAACGCAGCAATAGCATGGAAAGACGACTTACTATATCTGAAATACAATTTGCGGCGATATGGAACAGGGTTATACAATGATACATGTGGAGACTTGATTAATCCCCGTCCCTACTTTAAAAAAGTACATTGTAATTGAGAAGTAGGCCTTGGTCTGAAGCTTAAAAAGAAAGGTAATTCACACGATGCATCACAATACCTACTTCACCCATGCTCTACCAAAGTTTTTAGCACTCAGTTTTGACCAAGTACAGGAGCTATGTTGGTCTATTGTACTTCAAACAATGTGCATGAAGGTTACTTAGGATTCAAACCTCCTCAAACAGCCTAATTCTTACTCTTAGAGGATGTGCTCCCACAATGATGTGATTTGTACTGCAAACAAGGTAAAATATTGCAGTCTTTCCACCCCACACTCAGACATTACCCCATTCCACTATTACCCCATTCCACAAAGCAAGCTTGGCTTTTATACTTACAAGACTACCAGACTTGATTGAGTGAGTTGTTTTGTCTTGTTGTAATGTATTACCTTACCTGTATTTCCATAAATCTTTATTTTAACAATACATTCATATTTTTAATAACCTATTTTTTCGTCAGTAGGGGGTGTGTTCGACACAGTCACTCATATATATTTAGAGGTCTATAGAGCCTGTCTGCATGGCTGAATTCTGTAACGTTTTGCTTACCTGCGTAAAGTTGACTTCAGCTCAGAACCGCTTGTTTTTCAAACATGGTCCTGTCTTATCAATTGCTGTGCTGATCAATGGACAGTGCATTACCGCTGACAAATGGCTGTGTAGCTTAAAGTTGTGTGTATTTGTATTTTTTTTTGTGTCAATAAGGATTATGACGCTACAATAATACACATTTAAAATAGACCTATGTCTATAAATACATACATCCTAATACAGCCTACACATTGTTTGAAGTGCAATAAACCAACATAGGTACTGTAGTAGGTCAAAGCTGTGTGCTGCAAAACCTTAGTAGAGCATGGGTGAAGTACGCAATGTGGTGCTCATGAATTTCCTTTCTTTTTCATCTTCAGACCAAAGCCATGTACCACACCCCTTTGGGCCTTATTGCTTAAATATACAATTTACAATCAAACGTACATTCATCAGATATAGTAAACTTTGTAAATACAATTCAGGGATGACTACAATTGCTCTTGAAGAGCAACAAGGTTATGAAGGCTTTCTTGTTCAAGCCCAGTTCTACCACACCTGATTGTACTATTCATGGACTCGATGAACAGCTGAGGTCTCGATGAACAGCTGAGGTCTCGATGAACAGCTGAGGTCTTGATGAACAGCTGAGTAGTAGAATCAGGTGAGGTAGCTCTGGGCTTGAACAAAAAAGCCTGCAGGGATACCGTAGGGATGGCGTGCATCTAACAGATGAGGGCAACGACATCTTCCTGGAGAGTTTAAGAGCGGGTCTCTCTACCGTTCTCTCCTCCGTAGTAGAAAGACATGCGCACTAGTACTATTACATGTCACACTCGCTGTCCATTGCCACTCAACAATGCCCAACCAACCCAAAGTCACTTTGAAGAGAAACCTAATAAATAAATATCAGCACACACCATGCTTGTGCGCTCCAATGTGTGTGTGTGTATGTCGGGAAAGGGAGAGGGTGTCAAAAACTATACATGAAAGAGAATGGTAAAAATTGCCCTTTTTGGTTCATTCACTGATTGAACGTTTACTTCTCTTAATTAAACAGTTGATGTGTTGACAGAGGAGGAAGCGTACTCAGTGCTTGATTTGGGATGAAAGAGGTGCAGGAGCTATCTTTTTTCATGTGGGTTCATTAGACCAGGGTTTCCCAAATTCAATCTCACCCCCCGGGGTGCATGATTTGGTTTTTGCCCTAGCACTACACAGCTGATTCAAATAACCAACTCATCATCAAACTTTGATGATTTTAATCAGCCGTGTAGTGCTTGGGAAAAAACCAAAGCGTTTGATCCAGCCCTGAAACACACCCGAGTCTGCCTATCAAAGTCCTGTTGAGCAGCTGATGTTTAGGCTACAATGTTGTGCATTAGAGTGGGGCTCGAACAAAAGCCTGCACTCCCAATAGCTCTCCTGGAGAATCGTTGGCGACCCTTGATATAAAATATTGCAACATCACAACCAAATACTTTTGTCTTTATATAATTATTCCTTCATTCAATGAATCAGAGATACAATTGATAAGGTAAGCTACTTTAAAGCAAGGTAGCATACTAAGGCATGTTTATCTATAACCTTACAAGGCAAAATATTCATGCACAGAATGGAAACTATTTGCCAATTAGGCTGTTCTTAGAAGAAAGTTATCGTAATAACATAGTCTACTGTTAAATAAGTGGAATACCTGCTTTAAAATAACGGTGTCAGATTTATTTCTCAACAGTGCTGGTGGAAAGGCAAAAATTAGTCAATAACATTAATTCTTAGGCCTATAGCTAAACAGTTAACTAGCAAGATAGCTTGTAGCATGGCTAGTTATGGTTTAAATTGTCTATTTAGTTAGTCTATCATTATTGTACAGGCTACCTAATGCTGAAATATCTCTCAATGAAGGGTAGACCTAATTCTGATCATGGCTCATATGTAGATTTTTATGTGATTGATAAAATATTTAAGAAGGAAAACACAATAATACAATTCCATGACTTTTCCACGATTTTCATGACCGTAAGAACCCTCATTTGACAACTTGGAACAGCGCATTCTGCACATTCAGGCTGGCGCATTCTCAATCTGCGCATTCAGGCTGGCGCATTCTCAATCTGCGCATTCTCAGACTCCAACAGTCTACTGCCATGGATACACCGAATTCACAGACTAGTGTCAAATAAGCTTGAATAAAGCATAATCAGGATATGAATGCACACTCTCCATTGCTATTCAATGCAGATCTGGCTTTAATTCCACTTCGATCAACCTTTTTTTGCTGTTGTGTGGGAATCTGTGCAGGTGATGTGCCACTTTGTTTTATGAAGGAGATGAGATGCCGTTATGGCGCTCCAGACAGATCCGGCCCAAGTCAAGTACTGATCATGACAAGAGGCGGGGAGTGTGTTGTGAGCTTCCAATCAAGATGATTTGCACATTTTCATTGTCATTGGTGTTATATTGGCTCAGTCATGATGGTAAGGAGATTTATATTTAACATTGAGCTTCAACCAATAGATGCCATAGCCGCGCCAAACCGGCACGACTTTAATAGTATTTGTAATGAAAACTTTCCTGTCAGCAGCTGAGTGAACATTTCTAATTGCACAGCAGTCTGTAGGTATTGGGGTCTGGCCCGTGTCTCTACATGTCTCTTCAGTTAGCATTCTGTGAAGAACGCTCGCAGACAGCACATGCGCTTGCGCCATCGCGTGCATGTTGATTTTGTTCACCCACAGCAGACGCGATCAGGACACGCAGGTTGAAATATCAAAACGAACCCTGAACCTACTATATTAATTTGGGGACAGGTCGAAAAGCGTTAAACATGTATGGCAATTTAGCTAGCTAGCTTGCTGTTGCTAGCTAATTTGTCCTGGTATATAAACATTGGGTTGTTATTTTACCTGAAATGCACAAGGTCCTTTACTCCGACAATTAATTCACAGATAAAAGGGTAAACCGAGTTTGTTTCTAGTAATCTCTCCTCCTTCAGGCTTCTTCTTCTTCTTTGGACTTTATATGGTGGTTGGCAACCAACTTTAAGGTGCATTACCACAACCAACTGGACTGGAGTGTGGACCTCAGTTCATCTTTCAATCACCCAGGTGGGTATATGCTCCTAAAAACCAATGAGGAGATGGCACATGGGTATATGCTCCTAAAAACCATTGAGGAGATGGGAGAGGCAGGACTTGCAGTGTGTCAAGCATCACAAATAGAACCAAGTTCTATTTTAGAGCCTGGCAACGCAGGCGCACGCGACGTGAGTGTTGTGGTCGGCATGTTAGGCTGCAGTGGCCACTTTCTGAGGTAGGGCATGCCTGAAGCACTTGCCCTGAGTCTGTGATGAGCAAAACATTTTTGGGGAAACTTTAAAAAGGTAGAAATGAAAATGAAACCTGAAGATCTAACTTCATATTGCACCATCATATTCTTGATGGTGAGGAGGTTTGGTTTTATGACCGCGGTAAGGGCCACACTGAACCATTGGACATTGGAGATTTCTCAATACAAATCCAACAGCTGCGAGGGAGTCTGGGGACTATAATTGTCTTCCTCACAGGCAGCCCAGCTCACATAAATCTAGCTCTCAGTTTCTCTCCTCTAACTTAGTGATGCTCATTAACAATGCTGTTATGACAGCTTCCTCCACACTGATACTGGCTAGCACTGCTCTTCTGGTGATTCTCAGCAGCAATTCCCCATCACCTCCTCCTCTCCTCCAGAGAGATGGAAGCTGTAACACTCGTCTCGTCGGGAGAGATAGAGGCTATAAAACTCCTCTCCTCCAGAGAGATGGAGGCTATAACACTCCTCCAGGGAGATGGAGGCTATACCACTCCTCCAGAGAGATGGAGGCTAGAAAACTCCTACAGAGAGATGAAGGCTATAACACTCCTCCAGAGAGATGGAGACTATGACACTCCTCTCCTCTAGAGAGATGGAGGCTAAAACACTCCTACAGAGAGATGGAGGCAAAAAAACACTCCTCTCCTCCAGAGAGATGGAGGCTAGAACACTCCTACAGAGAGATGGAGGCAAAAAAACACTCCTCTCCTCCAGAGAGATGGAGACTATAACACTCCTCCAGAGAGATTGAGGCAAAAAAACACTCCTCTCCTCCAGAGAGATGGAGACTATAACACTGCTCCAGAGAGATGGAGGCTGTAACACTCCTCCAAGAGAGATGCAGACTAGAACACTTCTCCAAAGAGATGGAGGCTGTAACACTCCTCCAGAGAGATGGAGGCTGTAACACTCCTCCAGATAGATGGAGGCTGTAACACTCCTCCAAAGAGATGGAGGCTGTAACACTCCTCCAGAGAGATGGAGGCTGTAACACTGCTCCAGAGAGATGGAGGCTGTAACACTCCTCCAGAGAGATGGAGGCTGTAACACTCCTCTAGAGAGATGGAGGCTGTAACACTTCTCCAAAGAGATGTAGGCTGTAACACTCCTCCAGAGAGATGGAGGCTGTAACACTGCTCCAGATAGATGGAGGCTGTAACACTCCTCCAGAGAGATGGAGGCTGTAACACTCGTCCAGAGAGATGGAGGCTGTAACACTCCTCCAAAGAGATGGAGGCTGTAACACTCCTCCAGAGAGATGGAGGCTGTAACACTCCTCCAGAGAGATGGAGGCTGTAACACTCCGAGAGAGATGGAGGCTGTAACACTCGTCCAGAGAGATGGAGGCTGTAACACTCCTCCAAAGAGATGGAGGCTGTAACACTCGTCCAGAGAGATGGAGGCTGTAACACTCCTCCAAAGAGATGGAGGCTGTAACACTGCTCCAGAGAGATGGAGGCTGTAACACTCCTTTGAGGAGCTCCATGTTTTACTACAGTCCCAGCAAATTTGCATTAGCGGCACATCGGGGTCATCATGCCAAGCAAGCCTCCTCTCTCAGGTAACACTGTTTCCATACAATAACAGCAATGGGATGACAAGGGGGACTCTTTATCCCCCAGCCTAACAAGCCACAGCCATAATGCACTCTTTATTCAAATGTGGGGTCTGTCCAAAGTTTTGACAGCTGGGTGAAGTAGTGTGTAGAGATGCAGTGTATTGCAGGACATGCCTACAGTGATTATCTAATAGCTCACACCAGCCTCCATATTGCAGGAGATGTCATAATGATGTGAATACTGCTGCTGTAAGCAAGCCTGCTTCACACACAAACACACTGTTCATTCCATCTTCTATCACTTCTATTGCAGGGTCTTCATAGAAAGTACTAATAATGTGGTAACAAGTTATTTTGCTAATATTGCAACACTGAACATGGTACTGTGGTACAGTTCAGACACTAGAGCCAATACATAGCCCGTGTCTCACAATATCTCACTGTTGTTAAGGCTGTCGCTCTCCTCATCCTCGGACGAGGTGAGGAGAGAAGGATCTTCAGACCAATACGCAGCTTCAGGGAAATAAGCCATCTTTTTATTTATAAACGACAAAACTGAATGATGATGGCAACACGAAAACAAACACTTTACCAAACTTTACAAAAACAAGAAAACGACGTAGAACGAAACCTGAACATAAACTCACATCACTAAATGTTAACTCACGGACAGGAACGTTACATCTAAACGCACGAACAGCCAAACAGCCCCGTAAGTGAGTAACATCGACAACACGAAAGACATCACAGGAGACAATCACCCACAAACAAACAGTGAGAACGCCCTACCTAAATATGACTCTTAATTAGAGGAAAACGCAAACCACCTGCCTCTAATCAAGAGCCATACCAGGTAACCCAAAACCAACATAGAAACAGATAACATAGACTGCCCACCCAAAACACATGCCCTGACCATAAACACATAAAAAACAACATAAAACAGGTCAGGACTGTTACAGAACCCCCCCCTCAAGGTGCGAACGCCGGGCGCACCAGCACAAAGTCCAGGGGAGGGTCTGGGTGGGCAGTTGACCACGGTGGTGGCTCCGGCTCAGGACGCTCTCCCCACACCACCATAGTCACTCCCCTCTTCTGTCTACCCCTTCCACTGACCACCCTAAAACTACCTTCCCCTAAATAAACAGCCAGCACCGGGACAAGGGGCAGCACCGGGACAAGGGGTAGCACCGGGACAAGGGGCAGCACCGGAACAAGGGGCAGCACCAGGATAAGGACCAGCACAAGGGGCAGCACCGGGACAAGGGGCAGCACCGGGACAAGGGGCAGCACCGGGACAAGGGGCAGCACCGGGACAAGGGGCAGCACCGGGACAAGGGGCAGCACCGGGACAAGGGGCAGCACCGGGACAAGGGGCAGATCCCGGCTGAAGGACTCTGGCAGGTCCTGGCTGAGGAACTCTGGCAGGTCCTGTTTGGACGGCTCTGGCAGGTCCTGGCTGGACGGCTCTGGCAGGTCCTGGCTGGACGGCTCTGGCAGGTCATAGCAGGACGGCTCTGGCAGGTCCTGGCTGGACGGCTCTGGCAGGTCCTGGCTGGACGGCTCTGGCAGGTCCTGGCTGGACGGCTCTGGCAGGTCCTGGCTGGACGGCTCTGGCAGGTCCTGGCTGGACGGCTCTGGCAGGTCCTGGCTGGACGGCTCTGGCTCAGGCAGATCCTGTCAGGTTGGCGGCTCTGGCAGATCCTGTCTAGTTGGCGGCTCTGGCAGATCCTGTCTAGTTGGCGGCTCTGGCAGATCCTGTCTGGTTGGCGGCTCTGGCGGATCCTGTCTGGCGGGCGGCTCTGGCGGCTCCTGTCTGGCGGGCGGCTCTAGCGGCTCCTGTCTGGCGGACGGCTCTGTAGGCTCATGGCAGACGGGCGGCTTTGCAGGCTCATGACAGACGGGCGGCTTTGCAGGCTCATGGCAGACGGATGGCTCAGACGGCGCTGGGGAGACGGATGGCTCAGATGGCGCTGGGGAGACGGATGGCTCAGATGGCGCTGGGGAGACGGATGGCTCAGATGGCGCTGGGGAGACGGATGGCTCTGTAGGAAGGAGAAGGAGAGACAGCCTGGTGCGTGGTCTAGGCACTGGCTGCGCTGGAGAGGAGGAAACAGCAGGAGAGAGAACCCGGAGAGACAGCCTGGTACGGGGGGCTGCCACCGGAGGACTGGTACATGGAGGTGGCACCGGGTCTACCGGACCGTGAAGGAGGACACGTGCTCTTGAGCACCGAGCCTCCCCAACCCTACCAGGTTGAATGATCCCCGTAGCCCTGCCAGTGCAGCGAGGTGGAATAGCCCGCACTGGCCTATGCAGGCGAACCGGGGACACCACCTGTAAGGCTGGTGCCATGTACGCCGGCCCGAGGAGACGTACTGGAGGCCAGATACGTTGGGCCGGCTTCATGACATCCGGCTCGATGCCCAACCTAGCCCTCCCAGTGCGGCAAGGTGGAATAGCCCGCACTGGGCTAAGCACGCGTACTGGGGACACCGTGCGCTTTACCGCATAACACGGTGTCTTACCAGTACGACGCCTTCTACCTCCACGGTAAGCACGGGGAGTTGGCTCGGGTATCCTACCCGGCTTTGCCACACTCCTCGTGTGCCCCCCCCCAAGAAATTTTTTGGTCTGACTCACGGGCTCCCAACCGCGTCGTCGCGCTGCCTCCTCATACCAGCGCCTCTCAGCCTTCGCTGCTTCCAACTCCTCCTTTGGACGGCGATATTCCCCTGGTTGAGCCCAAGGTCCTCTACCGTCCAGGATCTCCTCCCAAGTCCAGAAGTCCTTGTTGCTCCGTAGAGCATTCCCATACCGTTTGGTCTTAGCGTGGTGGGTGATTCTGTTAAGGCTGTCGCTCTCCTCATCCTCGGACGAGGTGAGGAGAGAAGGATCTTCAGACCAATACGCAGCTTCAGGGAAATAAGCCATCTTTTTATTTATAAACGACAAAACTGAATGATGATGGCAACACGAAAACAAACACTTTACCAAACTTTACAAAAACAAGAAAACGACGTAGAACGAAACCTGAACATAAACTCACATCACTAAATGTTAACTCACGGACAGGAACGTTACATCTAAACGCACGAACAGCCAAACAGCCCCGTAAGTGAGTAACAAACAGCCAAACAGCCCCGTAAGTGAGTAAGTGACAACACGAAAGACATCACAGGAGACAATCACCCACAAACAAACAGTGAGAACGCCCTACCTAAATATGACTCTTAATTAGAGGAAAACGCAAACCACCTGCCTCTAATCAAGAGCCATACCAGGTAACCCAAAACCAACATAGAAACAGATAACATAGACTGCCCACCCAAAACACATGCCCTGACCATAAACACATAAAAAACAACATAAAACAGGTCAGGACTGTTACAACTGTGATGTGTTGTCTGTAGAGTACATGGACCACAGACTGATTGATATGATAGATCAGTCTAGTCAAATCCAAAAGGGAGAGTTCATACTTCAAGAGACTTTTTCATCAGAAAGAGAGAAGAACACCATGCCTGATATTTAATAGATCATAGCAAAGAGCACGACTCAAACACCATCATTAAGTTTGCCGACGACACAACAGTGATCACCGACAATGATGAGACAGCCTACAGGGAGGAGGTCAGAGACCTGGCTGTGTGGTGCCAGGATTACAACCTATCCCTCAACGTAATCAAGACAAAGGAGATGATTGTGGACTACATGAAAAGGAGGACCGAGCACGCCCCCATTCTCATCAATAGGGCTGTAGTTGAGCAGGTTGAGAGCTTCAAGCTCCTTGGTGTCCACATCACCAACAAACTATCATGGTCCAAACACACCAAGACAGTCGTGAAGAGGTCACGACAAAGCCTATTCCACCTCAGGAGACTGAAAAGATTTGGCATGCGTCCTCAGATCCTCAAAAAGTTCTACAGCTGCACCATCGAGAGCATCCTGACTGGTTGCATCACTGCCTAGTATGGCAACAGCTCGGCCTCTGACCGCAAGGCACTACAGAGGGTAGTGCGTACGACCCAGTACATCACTGGGGCCAAGCTTCCTGCCATCCAGAACCTCTATACCAGGCAGTATCAGAGGAAGGCCCTAAAAATTGTCAAAGACTCCAGCCACGCTAGTCATAGACTATTCTCTCTTCTACCGCGCGGTAAGCGGTACTGGAGCACCTAGGTGCAAAAGCCTTCTTAACAGCTTAACAGCTTCAACCCCCAAGCCATAAGACTCCTGAACTGCTAATCAAATGGCTACCTGGACTATTTGCATTGTCCTCCCACACCCCCTCTTTTACGCTGCTGCTACTCTCTGTTTAATATCTATGCATAGTCACTTTAACTCTACCTACATGTACATATTACCTCAAGTACCTCGACTGACCTTTGCCCCCGCACATTGACTCTGTACTGGTACCCCCTGTATAGAGCCTTGCTACTGTTATTTTACTGCTGCTCTTTAATTATTTGTTATTTTTATTTGTAATTTTTTACTTAACACTTATTTTTCTTAAAACTGCATTGTTGGTTAAAAGCTTGTAAGTAAGCATTTCACTGTAAGGTCTACACCTGTTGTAGTCAGTGCATGTGACAAATAACATTTGATTTGATTAGATGTTAGTGTGTATTGATGAGTGGAGAGGGAAATGTAATATCGCTGCGTTCACTCGCGTGCCTAACAACATTTGCTGGGCTTTGCTGCCATGGAGTCTTCACAAACTACATAATGTCTGATCAACTGGGGTTTATCTCAAGTGTTGGGAGGCTGCACGTGCAGTGGCCTGTTTAGTACAGTACTGTATGTTATCCTCAACCGCCACCAGCCATCAGCAGACTCACCAGTGTCTCCATCCCTTTGGCCCCTGACCGGGCAGACTGCTTAGTTTGGCCCCTTGTTAATATAGGACCGGGCAGACTGGTTAGTTTGGCCCCTTGTTAATATAGGACCGGGCAGACAGGTTAGTTTGGCCCCTTGTTATTAAAGGACCAGACAGACAGGTTAGTTTGGCCCCTTGTTATTAAAGGACCAGACAGACAGGTTAGTTTGGCCCCTTGTTATTAAAGGACCAGACAGACAGGATAGTTTGGCCCCTTGTTATTAAAGGACCAGACAGACAGGTTAGTTTGGCCCCTTGTTATTAAAGGACCAGACAGACAGGTTAGTTTGGCCCCTTGTTATTAAAGGACCAGACAGACAGGTTAGTTTGGCCCCTTGTTATTAAAGGACCAGACAGACAGGTTAGTTTGGCCCCTTGTTAATAAAGGACCAGACAGACAGGTTAGTTTGGCTTGGAGCAAGAGTTGAATCCGAGGATCAGGTACACAAATAGGCTGTATTTATTTAACAGTGCAGGAGATGATGAAACTGGATACAGAGGTTATCAACAAAATATACAAATGCAGGGAAATGACGGCAAAACACCCAACTCACACAGCTGAGTAGATGCATATATTTTGGCAGAGTTCTGTAATAAGCAGCACCCCTGAATGATACAAATATCTGCCCTAACCTAGCATAAACCATTAACACCTAGAACAGGTTTTAGTATTTTCAATAGACAGTGTTAACACACCTCGAATACAATACTATTACTCAATTGACATTACAATGACCAACAATGGACACGTTACCCAATATAAATAGGGGATTTATGATAAACAATGAAAACATTTTCCGGAAAAGGAATGACAAACATAAAAAAACGATGATAATAATAACCAAACTCATTGGTTCTTTCAATGTTACAGTACACAATGTTTTACAGGACTAGCGATACAGGACTAGCGATACAGGACTAGCGATACAGGACTAGCGATACAGGACTAGCGATAACATAGTTAGGGCAGCAAACATGTTAGGAACAAACTTTGCAGCAAAACACTGAGTTAATGTGGGGAGAAATGGAGGGAAATGCTGGGCGTGAGTCACGTGACGATAGTTCACCGGCACAATCTTTGCTTTCAAGCCCCCCTTCCCAGTCAGTCCGTTTAGCCCAGTAGATATAGAGATGTCATCATATTCGCAACCAACAGGCATATGGAAAATGAATGCTCAGCCTGAGATCCTGTGTTGGGAGAAGATGAGCCAGTCGTGACAAAAGTGCCCCGAGACAGAAAGTCTCCCCGAGTTTATTTTTCATGGATGGATGGATTGCTGTGCTTCTTATTGTTAACGTGGCAGGAGCAGGGTGTTGGTTTGTTCCACATTCACTCTGACCATTTTGCAACGCTCCTTGACTAACCCCGCACATGATTATTCAACTGAAATGCAAAGGGCTCTTCAGCTCTAATTTTGTCAAATGTTGTTTTAATGGAGAATATTGTTCATCATTTGCATTAACTCATAACTCAGTAAACTTGCGTATGAGGAGTCAGGACTAGGCTAAGTTACTGAGGATGTTAAAAACCTGAAGTAGTCAATATATATGATGTGGAGGCATATTTTTGAGCTTGTTTTTCTATTAAACGTGTTGATGATCCAGTATGTACAGTACACATACCACAGTGCTGACGTTGCTTCTAGGGGCAGTTTGAAACTCGGTAGTGAGTGTTGCAACCGAGGACATATAATTTTTTACGCGCTACACGCTTCAGCACTCGGCGGTTACAGTTGACCGGGAGTAGCTCTAGCAGGGCAGAAATTTGACGAACTGACTTGTTGGAAAGGTGCCATACTATGACGGTGCCACGTTGAAAGTGACTGAGCTCTTCAGTAAGGTCATTCTACTGCCAATGTTTGTCTATGGAGATTGAATGGCTGTGTGCTCGATTTTATACACCAGTCAGCAACGGGTGTGGCTGAAATAGCAAAATCTACTAATTTGAAGGGGTGTCCACATACTTTTGTATATATAATGTATTTAAACATTTTTTTTTGCTTAAACCTTGTTTTACAATGCAGTGCAGACAGCTTTTAGTCAAAGCCGTCTATTTGACTAAATTTGATGAGAATGCACAATGCCAAGGGATGGTCTGAAACTTTAGGCTCTTGCTACTGAAATCAAAACATGCTTTTTTTATTTGGACATGGTGGAATTTGTTATGCAGGATTGCAGTAGTCTTATGCCGTTGCAGACAACATTGAAAACCAATATTAATGTATTGCTAAAATAAATGTTTTGAGGGTCACAGAGAGGTCTATAATTCTGTCAAAGAGTCATGGTCACAGGCCACTAAAGACACAACTCATGTCGAGTTAACTTGAATGATTCTCCCCTGGTTCATACACACTCTCTCCTCCCACTCTCTTCTTCCTCTCTCTTTCCCCTCTCCTCTCTCTCTCCCTCTCACTCCTCCCTCCCTCCCTCTCTCTCCTCCCTAAACCACTTAGTCACCCTTTACCTGACATGATCCCTCTGCTTTTAAGTTAACATCATCTAATATTGAAAGTGATCTGAAAGGTAGTGATGAAGATCTTTGAACACATTTAGTCAAATGGCAGTTTTGTTCTAGAGTTAACATCCTGATCCCTGGGCCCCAGTAATCTATATGCCTTTCTCTTTCTCTCGCTCTCTCTCTCTCTCTCTCTCTCCTTCTCTCTCTCTTTCTCTCTCTCTCTCCTTCTCTCTCTCCTTCTCGCTCTCTCTCTCTCCCTCCCTCTCTCTCACCTCCAGGACTATACATTGACTATGTATTTCCAGCAAGCTTGGCGAGACAAACGGTTATCCTACTCGGAGATTCCCCTCAATCTCACCCTGGATAACCGGGTAGCGGATCAGCTGTGGGTCCCAGACACCTACTTCCTAAATGACAAGAAGTCTTTTGTCCATGGTGTCACAGTGAAAAACAGAATGATTCGACTCCATCCAGATGGAACCGTGCTCTATAGCCTGAGGTAATGTTTGTAATGTTTCATAATACATATTTTTTTAATGACTTGACATTACTTAGGAGAATTACACAGATATCTGAATTGAATTTAGGGATATGGCTATTCTATCTTCCCACCCCAGTATGTAACAAAACCATGTACAAAATCACACCATTAACAAGCCTAACTCTAACCAATGAAGGCAACCTAGTGAGCTGGTTGACTTAGTCATCGATCATAGGCATCCGTCTAACTAGCCAACCGTATGAGAGCGTATGGTCCATATCCTTGAATTTTCCCCAGATTCATCTTAACCAATGACAGGATTCTCTAGACAACAGCATCTGTCAACTGAAAAGCCTGTTTGAGGGTTGGTCAGATTGGATGTCAGATTGTTGGGTGGTCCTCTGTATCTCCAGCTTCCATCTCCCCCCTGCCCTACACACACACAACACAACACACACACACACACACACACACCTATACGTACTCCCACCCCCCGCACTTTGATCACTATGTGTTGTTGGCTTAGCGTTTGACATGCCACGTTATCTAATTCCTCTGCAACAATGAGCAATTCGACGATTGTTTCATGGAGTGATTCATTGATTATTCCATGCGTCGGCCACAGAAGCCACATTATTGCTGAGGCGAGATAGCTTCAAGTTATTAGCCTTTCCAGGGTCCAGAATAATCTCTCTATCTGATCTCTCACTGAACTGACTAGTCCTATCAGACAAGAGGGAACTGCAAACCTTCTCCTCTAATATCCTATATCCCATCTTACTTCCTGATTACATGCAGCACTACTACTAAAGCTAGCAGGTATCAAGTTAAGACCCAAATACAGACTGTGTGAAGTAAATGTTTTTATTGTAACAGGGGCAGGTAAACGACAGGTCAATGCAGGCAGGGGTTGATAATCCAGAGGTGGAGCAAAGGTACAGGACGGCAGTCAGGCTCAGGGTCAGGGTCAGGCAGAGTTCAGTAATCCAGGGGTGGAGCAAAGGTACAGGACGGCAGGCAGGCTCAGGGTCAAGGTCAGGCAGAGTTCAGTAATCCAGAGGTGGAGCAAAGGTACAGGACGGCAGGCAGGCTCAGGGTCAAGGTCAGGCAGAGTTCAGTAATCCAGAGGTGGAGCAAAGGTACAGGACGGCAGTCAGGCTCAGGGTCAAGGTCAGGCAGAGTTCAGTAATCCAGGGGTGGAGCGAAGGTACAGGACGGCAGTCAGGCTCAGGGTCAAGGACAGGCAGAGTTCAGTAATCCAGAGGTGGAGCGAAGGTACAGGACGGCAGGCAGGCTCAGGGTCAGGTCAGGCAGAGTTCAGTAATCCAGAGGTGGAGCGAAGGTACAGGACGGCAGGCAGGCTCAGGGTCAAGGACAGGCAGAGTTCAGTAATCCAGGGGTGGAGCGAAGGTACAGGACGGCAGTCAGGCTCAGGGTCAAGGACAGGCAGAGTTCAGTAATCCAGAGGTGGAGCGAAGGTACAGGACGGCAGGCAGGCTCAGGGTCAGGTCAGGCAGAGTTCAGTAATCCAGAGGTGGAGCGAAGGTACAGGACGGCAGGCAGGCTCAGGGTCAAGGACAGGCAGAGTTCAGTAATCCAGGGGTGGAGCGAAGGTACAGGACGGCAGGCAGGCTCAGGGTCAAGGACAGGCAGAGTTCAGTAATCCAGAGGTGGAGCGAAGGTACAGGACGGCTGGCAGGCTCAGGGTCAAGGACAGGCAGAGTTCAGTAATCCAGAGGTGGAGCGAAGGTACAGGACGGCAGGCAGGCTCAGGGTCAAGGACAGGCAGAGTTCAGTAATCCAGAGGTGGAGCGAAGGTACAGGACGGCAGGCAGGCTCAGGCAGAGTGGTCAGGCGGGCGGGTACATGGTCAGCACAGGCAAGAGTCAAAAACCAGGAGGACGAGAAAAGAGAGGCTGGGGAAAGACAGGAGCGGACAGGACAAACGTTGGTAAGCTTGACGAACTGGCACAGACAGACAGAAAACACAGGTATAAAAACCCAGAGGATAAGTGGGGAAGATGGGCGACACCTGGAGGGGTGGAGACAAGCACAAGGACAGGTGAAACAGATCAGGGCTTGACAGTACCCCCCCTGTAGGTACGCCAGGTGGATGCCTGGGTGGATACCTGGTTGACTGGGGTGCCGGTGGTGAAAGTCAGCGATGAGGGCTGGGTCCAAGATGTCTTTAGCGGGAACCCAGCACCTCTCCTCTGGGCCATAACCCTCCCAGTCCACCAGGTACTAGAAACCCCTGCCCCGTGGTCAAACCCCTGCTATGTGGTCGAGGCGTCTCACCGTGTACGTTGGCTGGCCATCGATGACACGGGGGGAGGGATGGGCCTAGAAACAGAAGACAAGGGGCAGTCAGACATGGTTTTGACTGGAGACACAGAAAATGTAGGAAAAATACGGAGGGTACGGAGCAACAGAGGACAAACAGCTTATGATCTTGGAGCGGGGGGGAAAGGTTTTGTTTTCCGGGGGTGTAGCCGCGGCACTATAGCGGCGTGCCAGTGCCTCAGGCTTGACCTTCTTGGATACCGGTCGGTGCTGCGGAAGCGAAGTTGCCCAGGCCTTACTGAAACCTTCCTGGAGGTCCTGGTTCTCTGCGGAGCATGCGGAGAGGTCCGGGGCATTTTCCAAGTCCCCAGGAAGACAACCCGGGGCAGGCAGAGCTGACTTCAGGCATTGAGTGTGGCAGGACGGGCTCCAGCCCACGATGGCACCAGTAGCCCAGTCATTGGAGGGATTGTGTCTCCGGAGCCAAGACAGTCCCAATACCACGGGAACCTGCGGAGACTCAACAAGCAGGAATTGGATCGTCTCGCTGTGGTTCCCTGATACTCGTAGGTTGACGGGGGTGATCTGGTGGGTGACTCGGTCTATAGAGCGCCCGTCCAGTGCTCTAACACCCATGGGAATGGAGAGGGGTTGAGTGGGGATGCCCAGCTCGGACACCAGGGTAACATCCGTGAGACTTACATCGGCCCCAGAGTCGATGAGTACCTGGAGAGACTTGGACTGGTTGCCCCACAGCAGGGTGGCGAGTAAGGGGAGAAGAACAATTATTTATTTATTTTACCGTTATTTTACCAGGTAAGTTGACTGAGAACACGTTCTCATTTGCAGCAACGACCTGGGGAATAGTTACAGGAGAGAGGAGGGGGATGAATGAGCCAATTGTAAACTGGGGATTATTAGGTGACCATGATGGTTTGAGGGCCAGATTGGGAATTTAGCCAGGACACCGGGGTTAACACCCCTACTCTTACGATAAGTGCCATGGGATCTTTAATGACCTCAGAGAGTCAGGACACCCGTTTAACGTCCCATCCGAAAGACGGCACCCTACACAGGGCAGTGTCCCCAATCACTGCACTGGGGCATTGGGATATTTTTTAGACCAGAGGAAAGAGTGCCTCCTACTGGCCCTCCAACACCACTTCCAGCAGCATCTGGTCTCCCATCCAGGGCCTGACCAGGACCAACCCTGCTTAGCTTCAGAAGCAAGCCAGTAGTGGTATGCAGGGTGGTATGCTGCTGGCAATTATCTTTAAAACCCATCACTCCAACGAATGAGCTAGGGCCCTTGAAGGGACACGTAGACACAAAATGACCGGCCATACCGCAATACAGACAACTCTGGGTTTCAAGTCTGCGTATGCGTTCGGCTTGAGATAGCCTAGCCCTGCCGAGCTAGGCTGTCTCCAGCCGAGACAGCCCAGCCCCATCCCTCAGTTTTTTTCCAAAACAGGGGTGGGGAGCATGCTTTGTTATTGTTTCAACTGCTCACTGCCTCTTTAATTGGAATCTTAATTGGATTCAGTAAGTCTAGTGTTTCCTGATCGCTGATGCAGCCACTGTGCACAAATATTCTACATTTTCAAATTGGCCAAACTAATTTATTCGCCATTGAGCTGCTAATTCGCCTGCAGAGTGATTACAAAGAGAACACCACAGGCTTTTGTGCTCCAGTGTGTTTTCATGAGGCACCTTTTGTTGACATTCAGAGACAGTGTTTTTGCTACCGATATAACTTGCGGCCTGGATTGATATTGAAAATTGAAATTCACTTCTTCAAAGGCATTTATATAGCTCCAACTCAACAATAAAGGTGCTCATTGAGTTTTCAAAGGAAAGTCATTGAAAAGAGAAAACAACAGAATTTGCAAAGTTAAGGAAGGTGCCTTTCTGTAAGTTTGTACAAGCTTCGATCAGCTACAGTCTGTGATTTAGAATATGATTGCTCTTTGTTCAAGTAGCTGTTGTCTGAGTCACTGCAGAGGAGCACAAAGCACAATAGTCCAAGAAAAACAAAAGAAGTATAGAGAGAAAATATGGAGAATTGATAGTACTGCTAGCACTGCATGTACCCAGCACCGGAGGTGACTTGAGGTAAAATAGAACTCTCTCTCACTCCTTAGAAGATGACAGAATGCACAGTGAAACTGTTAATAGAGTTTTAATCTATATTCTTCGTAGCTGTCTATTTATCACCACAAACTGATGCTGGCACTAAGACCGCACTCAATGAGCCATAAGCAATCAGGAAAACGCTCATCCAGAGGCAGTGCTTCTAGTGGCCGGGGAATTTAATGCAAGGAAACTTAAATCCGCTTTACCTCATTTCTACCAGCATGTTAAATATGCAACCAGAGGGAAAACAACTCTAGACCACCTTCACTCCACTCCACAGAGACGCTTACAAAGCACTCCCTCGCCCTCCATTTGGCAAATTTGACCATAATTCTACCCTACTGATTCCTACTTACAAGCAAATATTTAAGCAGGAAGCACTAGTGACTCGGTCAATAAAAAAGTGGTCATATGAAGCAGATGCTAAGCTACAGGACTGTTTTGCTACCACAGACTGGAATATGTTCCGGGATTTTTTATTTATTTAAACTTTATTTCACCTTTATTTAACCAGATAGGCCAGTTGAGAACAAGTTCTTATTTACAACTGCGACCTGGCCAAGATAAAGAAAAGCAGTGAGACAAAAACAGCAACACAGTGTTAGACATGCGATAAACAAATGTACAGACAATAACACAATAGAAAAACCTATGTACAGTGTGTGCAAATGTAGTAAGATTAGGGAGGTAAGGCAATAAATAGGCCATAGAGGCGAAATAATTACAAGTTAGCATTAACACTGGAGTGATAGATGTGCAGAAGATGAATGCGCAAGTAGAGATACTGGGGTGAAAAGGGGCAAAAATATTTAAATAAATACAGTTTGGGGATGAGGTAGTTGGATGGGCTATTTTCAGATGGGCTATGTACGTGCAATGATCTGTGAGCTGCTCTGACAGCTGGTGCTTGAAGTTAGTGAGGGAGATAAGATTCTCCAGCTTCAGCGATTTTTGCAGTTCGTTCCAGTCATTGGCAGCAGAGAACTGGAAGGAAAGGTGGCCAAAGAAGGAATTGGCTTTGGGGTGACCAGTGAAATATACCTGCTGGAGCGCATGCTGCGGGTGGGTGCTGCTATGGTAACCAGTGAACTGAGATAAGGTGGGGTTTTACCTAGCAAAGACTTGTAGATGACCTGGAGCCAGTCGGTTTGGCAACGAGTATGAAGCGAGGGCCAGCCAACGAGTGCATACAGGTCGCAGTGGTGGGTAGGATATGGGGCTTTGGTGACAAAACGGATGGCACTGTGATAGACTGCATCCAATTTGTTGAGTAGAGTGCTGGAGGCTATTTTATAAATGACATAGCCGAAGTCGAGGATCGGTAGGATAGTCAGTTTTACGAGGGTGTGTTTGGCAGCATGAGTGAAGGATGCTTTTTTGCGAAATAGAAAGCCGATTCTAGATTTAATTTTGGATTGGAGATGCTTAATGTGGGTCTGGAAGGAGAGTTTAGAGTGTAACCAGACACCTAGGTATTTGTAGTTGTCCACATGCTCTGGACGGGCGGGCAGGTGCGGGCAGCGATCGATTGAAGAGCATGCATTTAGTTTTACTTGCCTTTAAGAGCAGTTGGAGACCACACTTGCACAGTGTCCAAAGAAGGGCCAGAAGCATACAGAACGGTGTCGTCTGTGTAGAGGTGGATCAGAGAATCACCAGCACCAAGAGCGGCATGTCTTGCAAACTATTATAGACTACAAAGGAAGCACAGCCGAGAGCTGCCCAGTGACACGAGCCTACCAGATGAGATAAATTACTTCTATGCTTGCTTCGAGGCAAGTACCCCTAAAACATGCATGAGAGCATCAGCCGGACATCACGCTCTCCGCAGCCGATGTGAGTAAGACCTTTAAACAGGGCCACATTCACAAGGCCGCAGGGCTAGACGGATTACCAGGACATGTACTCCAAGCATGCGCTGACCGACTGGCAAGTGTCTTCACTGACATTTTCAACCTCTACCTGTCTGTAATACCAACATGTTTCAAGCAGACCGCCATAGTCCCTGTGCCCAAGAACACTAAGGTAACCTGCCTAAATGACTACCGACCAGTAGCACTCACGTCTGTAGCCATTATGTGCTTTGAAAGGCTGGTCATGGCTCACATCAACACCATTATCCCAGAAACCCTAGATCCACTCCAATTTGCATACCACCCCAACACATCCACAGATGATGCAATCTCAACAGTGGTAGGCCTGATCACCGACAACGACGAGACAGCCTATAAGGAGGAGGTCAGAGACCTGACTGTGTGGTGCAAGGACAACAACCTCTCCCTCAAAGTGATCAAGACAAAGGACAAATGATTGTGGACTACAGGAAAAGGAGGACTGAGCACGTTCCCAGAGTTTCAAGTTCCTTGGCGTCCACATCACCAACAAACTAACATGGTCCAAGCACACCAGGACAGTCGTGAAGAGGGCACGACAAAACCTATTCCCCCTCAGGAGATTGAAAAGATTTGGCATGGTTCCTCAGATCCTCAAAAGGTTCTACAGCTGCATCATCGAGAGCATCCTGACTAGTTGCATCACTGTCTGGTATGGCAACTGCTCGGCCTCCGACCGCAAGGCACTACAGAGGGTAGTGCTTACGGCCCAATACATCATTGGGGCCAAGCTTCCTGCCATCCAGGACCTCTATACCAGGCGGTGTCAGAGGAATGCTCCAGCCACCCTAGTCATAGACTGTTCTCTCTGCTACCGCACGGCAAGCGGTACCAGAGTGCGATGTCTAGGTCCAACAGGTTTCTTAACAGCTTCTATCCCCAATCCATATGACTCCTGAACATCTAATCAAATGACTACCCAGACTAGTTGAATTGACCCCCCCCCCCCCCCCCCCCCCCCCCCCCCTTTTACGCTGCTGCTGCTCTATGTTATTTTCTATTCATAGCCACTTGAATAACTCAACCTACATGTGCATATTACCTCAATTACCTCGATTAACCGGTGCTCCCTTCACATTGACTCTGTACCGGTACCCCCTGTATATAGCCTCGCTTTTGTTATTTACTGCTGCTCTTTAATTATTTGTTACTTTTATTTCTTAATTTTTGGGGGGTATTTTTCTTAAAACTGCATTGTTGGTTAAGGGTTTGTAAGTAAGCATTTGGCTCGTTTGAGAAATAACATTTGATTTGATTTGAATTCAGAATTTATGTTGTTCTTTCATAAACAGATGTTACAGGTGTAGGATCTTAATTTGACTGTCCTGTTGCAGGAGCACTTTCCTAAAATTTGTAGTGTATTTGAGTTTTAAAAAGGCGTCAGAAGTTTGTAATTTCAACTTTGACATTTCAGACTACAAAAATGTCCATTAATTATATTCCACATCATACTTCACATGTCCTGTTGCTGCAGGATTTTGGCTCAAATGAAGATCCTACATCTGTAATAATGATGTCTTTGCTCTCATAGAATGGGGAATGATGCTTTGGCATTGGACACGTTTGTGTTGTCTATCCATGAGAAATAACATGAACCCATGTCACAAACAGTCATCAGAGCAGACCAGCAGTAGGAAACCCAAGGTGACCACACACAATGTCCTCAATATCGTGTGAAAATATGTCCAGGGGAGACATGCTGATGCCTGTGTGTGAAACTAGAACAGACAGCAGTAGAAGTAGGCTGATGGGACGTGTGGATGGATCTGTTTGTTCTCTCTCTCTTTCCCCTACGACCCTGGTCCCTCCTCCTCCTCGAGGCCTCTGCTCTGACCTCAAACTTCTGAAGCTCCAGTGGGGTTCTGGATTCTTGTGAGATCCCACACTGTATGTACACTGAGTACACTGAGCCTGTGCCAGTATCCCATCGCGCCATCTGGCATTTGAGGTCACAGTAGGTGGACAGCCAAATGGGGCTCAGTTGGCACCGCTTGTAGTCAGTAACCAGCCGGCAACCGCAGGGTGCATGTGACGTGTCCAGTGCTGTAGTGCCTAGGTAGAGGTTAGTTGTATGTCCGCTTACTAGTTGCTTGCGTACTCTTGCTTACAGCTTGCTGCCACCGGCTAGACCTTGTGGTGAATTGGGGAGCAGCTTCATGCACAAGTCTCCCCTTGCCGGCACAAAGCCTCTCAATGACCAAGACTCCTGTCGGGCCTCCTCGTGGCGGCACACGTTAACTGGTTGTCTTGAAACTCCAGGCTAACTGGCAGGGGATCTCGGAGCAGCAGTTGGCCCCAGAGATGCATCTGTGTGGACATGTCCTAGTAGCCATCAACCACTGTCCCGCTGCCTTGTGGGTTAGTCTGGTACAACAAAGGCTAGGGAAGCACACCCTGAGAGAAAAGCAGCGTGCTGGCAAAGCGCGGTAGGCAGACGCCGACAGACTGGTTTTCCGGCAGCCTCTTGCAGCTGTGGAAGATACTGGTCGTCCTTGCCACTGGAATTTCACCTTCCTGCAGTGAAGTAGTGCTGGTGGGGATTGCGCACCCTCAGCGGCACTTTAAATAACTTATTTTGTGCTGGGTATCCACTTCTGACCTCAGTGAAGCCATCATTCCGGAAACCGGACTAAAGTCTGGCTGAGTTGGGGTGTCTGGTGATGGGGCAGGAGTGAATGCACCGGGAGCCCTTAATCAGACCCTTGCAAGCCAGCGGCACAGGGCTATGATTGGACTTTACAGTCACAAGGATTTAACTCAGAAGTGTAAGTCATCATCGAATACAATGGACTATCATAAGCAAGTCAGTAACCATGCAAACGAGGGTTATGTTGGAAACGGGAAAATGATACTTAAAATTAATACTTAAAACATATTCACAGAGACACACAAAACACACACACACACACACACAAAACACACACACACACACACACACACACACACACACACACACACACACACACACACACACACACACACACACACACACACACACACACACACACACACACACACACACACACACACACACACACACACACACACACTGGCCTACCACTGTACTGTATCTGTACACATTCCTTTGTAGACTGTGCCAGAGGACCTTGCTTAAGTTCTACCCCATTGAATCCATCTTGACACAGAGATCAGAAAGTTTCTGGCAAGTAACCGGCAATTTGCTCCTTGGTTAAACACTTGGAAGTCAGAAACCTTCAGAGGATGCATCAAAGGGAAATTACTGCTGACAAAGACAGGGTGACCGCAGGCGGAAAGAGAACATCCATCTCGACCTTGGAGGCTTTAAGGAACATGCCCACTCCTGGGTGCAAAACGTCTGGAGTGTGTAATTTGAAACAGCAAGCAATATATATTTTTTTCCATTTCTTCATTGATATTAACTGGCTTTGTGACAAGACTCTCTGTGTTATGCGAGAGTTTGGCCTGTTACAGGTCCAATGCCGCTGTTTTTATCTCAATATCTCTTGGTAAGAATTAAGTAAGTACCTTACAGTGATTGTTTTCAATTAAAATTGCAAAAAAGAAACAAAAATAGCTTAGCAAAAAGCAATTTCTCAACAATAATTTTTAGCTGGGACTGTCTGGGAGGGGTCTGAGTGGGGAGGGGGAAATTGTTATTGTCAGAAAGATTTGGAACTCTCTTGGTTAGTGGTCTATTATCTCATTTACCACCTGGTGGTGTCTCCAGGCGTCTTCAATTCCTTTTCTCTAGTGTTGTAGATCAGTGCTACATTATCTGAGAGAAATAAACAAAGGCAATTGACAGGCGAAGTGACATCAGATGGAGAATCTGCAGGCCTGGTTTTCTGTTTCCCTGATGGGGGATTATCTGATGGGACACTCCACTGTCTGATGATCTATTTCGCAGGACCCCAATCCCTCTCACTGTGTAGTCCAGTGTGGACATAAGTACAATACAGTACAGTAGGTGTTCAGTGTATTGAAAAAAGATGGTTTGCTCATCACAGGTACCATAAAAGGATGTTCTGCGGCATGTAAATGTTACACTTGAAACCCTTCATCATAATGATGCAGGTTTGACAGCCGCTTACTCATGCAAAAGTATTTTCACTTTGCTACCACTGTGAGAGCATCAATCAACCATTCTTTGGTCTGCTTTCATGATCTTAAATAAGTTGCCTGTTATCTCTCTGGTAGAGAAGGACGGTGATGATGAACAATGTGTTCACTAAAATGTGCTATTTTAAAGAACACAACTATAAGTGTGCTCCCTGAATGTGCTCAAGAACATCATATAATTCAATGGTAATACATATTAAATTGTGGCAAATTAGCTAATAATAACCTGCTCGCAACCGCCAAATATGTAGCTACCTGAAATAGGGTATGAGAGAACACCCGTCATTCTGATTAATGGAAAATATGAAGAAAAGGCCCAAGCCCACCCAGATGGCCCAGTTACTGGTACTTGAAATTAACTAGTGGTTGACCAAGATACCAACTTATAGTAGATTCTTGGCCCAGCTCTCCAGACTGTGATTCTTGGCCCAGATCTCCAGACTGTGTTTAGAGATGGAGGGTGTTGTACCCTGTGCTCACTCCTGTGGTGGAGCAGAGCTGAAGGATTCATCGACCTTGCCTCAGCTCGGCTGCAGTCTATGGACGATGGTGGGTGATATAGAGGGACAAGTGTGAAGGAGGCGGGAGGAGGTGATTATCTCTCCACTGTACCACAGAGGATTGGGCTCCAAGTTGAGCCTATCCGCTGGCCGGGATGTATCAGTGTCGTCAGGTGGGCTTAGACGATTACCCATGGTGCCGTGCAGATCCGTGGCTGGCTGGCAGCACCCACTGTGGGCATCCACCTTCTCTTCTCACGCAAGACCACAGCCAGAGAGAGTGACTCCCTATAACTCACCATCTATCAACTCCTTCTGTTCCTGCTTCTGCCTGATGAATACGCTGACCTTATCTATTCACTCATGGCTGATATTACAGTGTAGGACTCGGACCAGTTCCAGTATGATAAAGACTGCCCTGCCCTCTGTGTGGATGATTGACTTTTTTCCGGCCAGAGGTTTCTCCTGACCACCAACCTGATCAAGAACAACTCTGGTCCCTAGTTATAAGCAAAGTAACCATTCTGTCTTTCTTACAGAGTGTAGAATCATGCTCCTGTTGCTGATGGAAATGGTATTGACGCAATCTCTGGCAGGCCTCTTGTACAAATATAAAAAGTCCCCTGTATTGGCACTAAAAAACTAATTTTGAAAACAACCAAATCATAATTTAAACATACAATATATTCAGTATTTGAGTAACTAGAGCTCTCCCAGGGTTTCTGAACCAGTTGCAACAGGGCAGAGTGTTCCCCTTTAAGCCCCCCAGTATACAGAGGCAGAGAGTCATTTGCTTTTAAGGTGCCCTGTCCCCCTTGGGTCACACAAGACCTTGAATAAATGTTTGACAAGTCTCCAAAGTTACCATTTGAATATATTTCTCAAAGTATTCTACTCAGTCTGGGGAAACTAAGGCGGCCAAGTATTCAGAACCCTAAAAGCCAAATTAATATGCGTTCAGAGTGCATTGTGTTTTCTAAAAGAACATCACAGTAGGTCAGACATTTGGCTTACAAATAGGAGTGTGTACAAACACAAACACAGACTGTGGAAAATGTGAGTTTGTTTATGTGATCAGAGTTAGCAGACTAGTGTGCTTAACATCTCAGCGGGCAAAACTGGCTGAAAAATGACCTCATTATAACAAGAAACTAGTTGAAATGGCAGGTCACCCCAGATGGACTGGATATTTTAATCTACACACTTATAGATCTTTATGTAGGGTGTCCACCTACTCTGCTCAGAGTGGGTGAAAACCCGCTTTGGTGATGAAATTTCGCTACCTTATGTTATAAAATATATTTCCCAAGACAAATAGGATTATTCATGTTCTGAATTGTTCAAAAGCATATCCAAAAAGTCCGATTTCGTGACCTAATACATCCGTTAATAAGCACCGGGCTCTGTTGACAGAACGGTGCCGCTTTCTCGCAGCAACTTCTGAGGATTTCACGTGAGGTGTTCGTCTTCAAAGTTATTTCCGCATGTCGCAAAAAGCTAAATTAACATGACACGAGCTGAATTGAATGTAAAAGGCTTTGAAAATAAAAAGCTTGCTGTACGCTCAGTACTCCATTGAAATTTCACAGAGATACCCTTGTTTTTGTGAGAAGCCTTCTAAAAGGAACAGGAAATTCTCATTAATATGAAAAGTGTATACTAAAATGTCATGTCTCAAAATCTATCGTACCTTTTTATTGTTTTATGTCCTGTGGATTCGAGAAGAAAGATGAGTTCAACGGGAAAGTGAGCCTGTCACAAAGCGTTTATTCTCGCATAGCATCCAGCCTAGCTGACCTGATGCTGTACAACTTGCTTTCTTTAGTCACCCTCATTTTTGCCATCCTGCAAGAGTTAAAAACCCAATCACTTTTAAGACCGATTATGAAACATGACGTTTGAACCATCGGTTTTCTTAGAGGATTATCTACACAATTAACATATTATTTTACCCATTGGCCAAAATATGCGTTTTTGATTGGACAACCTTCTTTATGCCTACCAGTAGTTGGTCTCTAAAAGAATTATAGTGCTCAGGTTTAATGGCGGTTTGGCAGCTGGGCCTATAACTACATCCATTCCACACCTGTCCAGGGTTATATGATTTCCATTTGTCATTTGAAGGACTTCCCTGAGTGAGCTTTAATGCTGGTGAAAATGAACACTGCAAGAGAAGAAATGGATATGTATGTTAATAATCTGGATATTAATTAAGGCAGTAAATATTTAAAACACACTTCAGACAGTTTTTGCAGGAGGCTACACATTTGCAGAGAACTATTTGCAATATTTTCCACTGTACGATGCAGCTCTGTTTTTCAAGTTAATTTCCAGTCATTAAGTTATCTTCACAACACTGACTAGAGGGCACGAGAAGTTGACTTCGAGATCTCAACAAGTTCTTCACAAGGTATTCACGGCATCCATTTTCTTTGTTCTCGTTGAGTTGTGCCAGTAGACTTCCACCTAAGGCACTCTTCCCACTCAACCAATTCTGGCAGCTGAGATATTTACAAGATGAAAAGAGTTTTCCTCTCACCATCACCCTCATCTCTTACCTCCCTGGGATATCTATGTCTTGTTAGTGGGCTCTGTGTCAGTGAGAATATGAGAGATGGACTGTAAGCCAGAGTTTTTACAATTACTAGCATGAACGCTTAGGCCTACCGTTTGACATACATAGAGTACGCTTTCACATATGACCTCAAGGCAATTCTGCTTTCATATTAACATATTTGATGTGCTAAGGTTATTTTGAATAATATATTCCCTAATATATTCCCTTTCCACAAGAACGCTTATGATCCGACTACTTCAGAGCTCTCCAACTGGTCCTGGAGAACTACTGGTTGTCAGGGCTTCATTCCAGGCCTTCAGTAACACACCTGATTCAGCTAATTAGTTGACTGAAGACCATAATTATGAAAAATATAAAAAAGTTTGAAAAATTTATGCAATCACCTCTGTAACTCATTCTGGATAAGAGTATTTGCTTAAATGACAAATCTTTCTAAAATATAGATAGTGTGGGGCTATTATCAGTAGCTGGCCGGTGAATCCCTGTAGTGAGTTAGTCTGTGATTCACCTCCCAGGTAAAGGAAACTTGTACAGTTGGATTATTTTAAGAATCTAGGACGAGGATTAGGTTGGGCCTTTTAATCCTTAAATCAATGGGCTGCACCCACTGATGCAGAATCATGTACGGCTTGTTTAGTGGTTCTATTGTCGTGTAGTGCTTATTTATCTGACATCACAGGCTACTGCATAATGAGAGTTGGCTAGAGGAAAAGTGAATATTGAGACGTGCAGCTGTAGGCTTACTCACCTGTTCTATTTACAGTATACACCACTGTAGACCAGTTAGTTCCGCGAAGTCCATTGCTGTTAAATCCCAGGTTGTTCGTGTTTTCTTTCTTTGCCACGTGTCTGGGCAACATTGAAAATGAGTTAGCTCTTTATTTAAATTATCTAATATCTTGCTGGAAGTGCTTCTGCAGCAGTGATATAGCTGCTAAACAAGGTGGAGATAATCTAGAGATTTACCCATCGTTGATTTAACGTCGGATCGATATCAGCTCATGGTTATCGTCGACTTCATCACACTATTAACTTTATCTGTGCACTGACAAGATATGAGAGCAATAGATAATGAAGAACCTCCTGACGCTGCTATAAAAAGCCATTAAGTAGCAATATGTGCCCTTGCTTCAAGGATGTAAGTATCTGCTAGACACAGGCACCACATACTGATTGAGATTTTGATTGTAGCTAATAATTAATGTCTTCATGCTACTCGGTCCAGGTTCCTTGGACCTAAAGCTCCACTTAAGAAATGACAGAGTGAAGTTGGGATCCCATCGGCAATACCACCTGAACCTTAAAAATGACATCCTTGGTCTGTACTGACTCTTGACAATGTCTTTTTCATCTTCAGGATCACCACTACAGCAGCTTGTATGATGGACCTGAGACGATATCCACTGGACGAACAAAACTGCACACTGGAGATAGAGAGCTGTGAGTATCTATCTTTCTTGCTTTCATTTCAACTCAATTACAGTTCATCTGATCTATCTTTCTCGCTTTCAATTCAACTCAATTACATTTCATTTGATCTATCTTTCTCGCTTTCAGTTCAAGTCAATTACATTTCATTTGATCTATCTTTCTCGCTTTCAATTCAACTCAATTACATTTCATTTGATCTATCTTTCTCGCTTTCAATTCAACTCAATTACATTTCATTTGATCTATCTTTCTCGCTTTCAATTCAACTCAATTACATTTCATTTGATCTATCTTTCTCGCTTTCAATTCAACTCAATTACATTTCATTTGATCTATCTTTCTCGCTTTCAGTTCAAGTCAACTCACTTCAATTTTATTTGAATTGATATGAATGGGAAACAATCTGTGCCAAACCAATGGTCTGTACTAGTATTGTACGTATAAGGAATCCACAAAGTTGAAGACACAACTTCAAGTCAGTTACTATAACACAATAATATCTCAAGCATTGAAAACTACTCATGGACATGTACAGTAAATTAATCCTCATGAGGGGAAATTAATAGTGTTTCCTGTCGGAAGATTTGTCAGTGAAACCTAAAGCACCCAATTCAAGAATATTATGTTGCATCACTTCAGGAATTCTGGGATTTCCGCATTACAATGGTGTACAAATATTAAGAGAAAAAAGGTTGCCAAGGTTTACTTTATATGCCGCTTTTTGATAAGTGTATTCCTTTCTCAACAGCTTGGTAAATGCTTTAAGGGCTTTCATTAACCTTTAAGGGGCAGTGCAGTTAAAAACTTGTTTCATATTTTGATGACATTTTCGCACTATGAGGTCGAAATAACACTGGAATTATGAAAATTATAATTATGCCCTTTTTGTGTAAGAGCTGTTTTAAAGAAATGCCTGGAATTTCAGCCTGTTCAGGTGGGATGGAACTTTTGGCCTACGTCATGACATCACTATGTGATCTGATTATAATAGACAAATGACTGTGCATCTGGGTAAGGGGGTGGGCTCTAGACCATCCTATCAGCCAATCTGGGCTGTATATGTAAATATCTCAGGGAAATTAACAAGAACAAATATTTTGGAGTTATTTTCATTAAATAAACAGTGTTTTATTAGACATACAGTGATTTAAAAAAACAATTACAAAGACTGCATGGGGGCTTTAATATATCTAATTTAGTAATTGACATTAACATTAATCACTTGAATAAATCTAAATAGAAAACAAACGTTTCAATAAAAAATATCCGTTATCATCTTCCCCTCTTCAATGAATCAATTAAGCTACAATTTGAGAGGTCACGCAACACAAAAGCATGAGGTCACACAACACAAAAGCATGAGGTCACACAACACCAAAGCATGAGGTCACGCAACACAAAAGCATGAGGTCACGCAACACAAAAGCATGAGGTCACGCAACACAAAAGCATGAGGTCACGCAACACCAAAGCATGAGGTCACGCAACACAAAAGCATGAGGTCACGCAACACAAAAGCATGAGGTCACGCAACACAGAAGCATGAGGTCACGCAACACAGAAGCATGAGGTCACGCAACACAAAAGCATGAGGTCACGCAACACCAAAGCATGAGGTCACGCAACACAAAAGCATGAGGTCACGCAACACAAAAGCATGAGGTCACGCAACACCAAAGCATGAGGTCACGCAACACAAAAGCATGAGGTCACGCAACACAAAAGCATGAGGTCACGCAACACAGAAGCATGAGGTCACGCAACACAGAAGCATGAGGTCACGCAACACAAAAGCATGAGGTCACGCAACACCAAAGCATGAGGTCACGCAACACAAAAGCATGAGGTCACGCAACACAGAAGCATGAGGTCACGCAACACCAAAGCATGAGGTCACGCAACACCAAAGCATGAGGTCACGCAACACAAAAGCATGAGGTCACGCAACACAAAAACATGAGGTCACACAACACAAAAGCATGAAGTCACGCAAGACAAAAGCATGAGGTCACGCAACACCAAAGCATGAAGTCACGCAACACAAAAGCATGAGGTCACGCAACACAAAAGCATGAGGTCACGCAACACAAAAGCATGAGGTCACGCAACACAAAAGCATGAGGTCACACAACACAAAAGCATGAGGTCACACAACACAAAAGCATGAAGTCACGCAAGACAAAAGCATGAGGTCACGCAACACAGAAGCATGAGGTCACGCAACACAGAAGCATGAGGTCACGCAACACAAAAGCATGAGGTCACGCAACACCAAAGCATGAGGTCACGCAACACAAAAGCATGAGGTCACGCAACACAGAAGCATGAGGTCACGCAACACCAAAGCATGAGGTCACGCAACACCAAAGCATGAGGTCACGCAACACAAAAGCATGAGGTCACGCAACACAAAAACATGAGGTCACACAACACAAAAGCATGAAGTCACGCAAGACAAAAGCATGAGGTCACGCAACACCAAAGCATGAAGTCACGCAACACAAAAGCATGAGGTCACGCAACACAAAAGCATGAGGTCACGCAACACAAAAGCATGAGGTCACGCAACACAAAAGCATGAGGTCACACAACACAAAAGCATGAGGTCACACAACACAAAAGCATGAAGTCACGCAAGACAAAAGCATGAGGTCACGCAACACAGAAGCATGAGGTCACGCAACACAAAAGCATGAGGTCACGCAACACAAAAGCATGAGGTCACGCAACACCAAAGCATGAGGTCACGCAACACAGAAGCATGAGGTCACGCAACACAGAAGCATGAGGTCACGCAACACCAAAGCATGAGGTCACGCAACACCAAAGCATGAGGTCACGCAACACAAAAGCATGAGGTCACGCAACACAAAAGCATGAGGTCACGCAACACAAAAGCATGAGGTCACGCAACACAAAAGCATGAGGTCACGCAACACCAAAGCATGAGGTCACGCAACACCAAAGCATGAGGTCACGCAACACCAAAGCATGAGGTCACGCAACACAAAAGCATGAGGTCACGCAACACAAAAGCATGAGGTCACGCAACACAAAAGCATGAGGTCACGCAACACCAAAGCATGAGGTTACGCAACACCAAAGCATGAGGTCACGCAACACCAAAGCATGAGGTCACAGCACTACGTTTGCATTATCCTAATCATGGTCGTCATCTTAACAGAACCCAAGAACATTTTGCAACCGTTGTGAACACAAATGGCCTAGTCAAATCTAATTGTGACCTGTTTTGCCTTTGTCGGGTATAGTTTTTGGGGAGGCAAACGTTAGTTCCAGTGTGATCCTGGACATGGCTCAGTGACTGAAGGCATTACAGACAGGGACAGAGAGCCTCACAGGACACTTAGTTATTCAACATTGAGCTCTTTAACACAAAGCCTCCCCCTTCATTTTAGTGGCTGACTTATTGCTGGGCACAACAGCGACAGTGTGGAGCGAATATGTAATGCATCTCTCCCTGATAAAGTTTTTTAAAAACACCTGAGGCCTCTCCTGTTTCATCTGTGCTGCTGGATTCAAAGTTTGTCAAGCTGCAATGTGATGTGGGCTCTGGCTCTGGCTCTGTAGACCCGACACCTTTGTGATCTGATGTGCTGCCTTTCCAACTCGGCAGCCGTCCTGGTCTATCTTGTCTTGATTCCCCTCTTCTCTTTCTCTTTATCTCCCCCCCATATTTCTCTCTCTCTCATCTCTCTCTCTCTTGCTCTCTCGCTCTCTCGCTCTCTTGTCTCTCACTGTCTTTCTCCATCTCTCACTCTCTGTCTGGCTTTTTTTCTAGGGAGCATGACAGGTTCATCGCACCTATCTCCCTTAATACCTCTGAAATATAATTACTAAATCACGCTCAGTTTGTAACCAGCTTTGACAGTAGAAGCAGAACTTTCAAGTGTATTTTATTTTGTGTCAGATTTTCATCAAATTAATCATTCAAATTCGTTGTGTAATTGTTTTGAACTAAAACTAAATAGCTTAACCTGATTTAATTAGCATTCTATAAATGCAGAATATGATGTTTTCCAGGATAGGTTGTTGTTGCTGCATCGTGCTGCAAAGAAAACCCCACCCTTTACTATAATTATTCAATTACCATACAAAGAATAATTGATATAACATGAATCATAATGTTCTTGTTTTGTAACTTGTAAAGGTCTGCTGCCTATTGAATAAAACAGAATAGGAGGGAAGAAACATACTCAAAGGGCATGTTGTAAATCCCAATTAAAAGTCCCCTAGGAAGTGGGTGTTGAAATGTGAAATGAGATGCTGATTAAGTAGTATTTTATAATTCAGTCCGGCTTTAAAATTATAGTGCATCATCAGTTCCTCTTGTCATGTTAGTCATTGCATACCTTAGAAAGCTATTTCTAACTTGTCGGAAATGTCCAGATAAACTAGCCCATGTCAGTGTATTAGTCCATAGATTTTGTTGTAATTTTTTTGTCCCTCAAATATCATATGAATACACTTTAGATGTATAGAATGTATAGAAGGAGCTTTAAAACTGCAACATTTTCTTTGCATCCCATGACAAAATGTGTAAAATAATCTTGCAAAATGTTCTCCACCAACAAGAGGGGTGTGAACAGTTTGTGTCATGAACAGTGCTTGTGCCCATAGAAATAGACGTGGCGCGTGCGAAGGGGGCGGGGGGCGAGCGGTATGTTCCCCAATGCTGGAAGGGGGGCCCTAGTGAAAAAGTTTGGGAACCCTTGCTCTATACAAAGGCACCAAGGAATAAACGACGTTACCGGGCACCAAGGAATAAAATAAATAGAGTCAAACGATTCCATTTTTGTCATTTAGCCGACGCTGTTATCCAGAGCAACTTACAGTTAGTGTGTTCATCTTAAGGTAGCTAGGTGGGACAACAACATCATTCATCTACAGGTAGCTAGGTGAGACAACCACATCATTCATCTTAAGGTAGCTAGGTGGGACAACAACATCATTCATCTTAAGGTAGCTAGGTGGGACAACCACATCATTCATCTTAAGGTAGCTAGGTGGGACAACCACATCATTCATCTTAAGGTAGCTAGGTGGGACAACCACATCATTCATCTACAGGTAGCTAGGTGGGACAACCACATCATTCATCTTAAGGTAGCTAGGTGGGACAACCACATCATTCATCTTAAGGTAGCTAGGTGAGACAACCACATCATTCATCTACAGGTAGCTAGGTGGGACAACCACATCATTCATCTTAAGGTAGCTAGGTGAGACAACCACATCATTCATCTACAGGTAGCTAGGTGAGACAACCACATCATTCATCTACAGGTAGCTAGGTGGGACAACCACATCATTCATCTTAAGGTAGCTAGGTGGGACAACCACATCATTCATCTTAAGATAGCTAGGTGAGACAACCACATCATTCATCTTAATGTAGCTTGGTGGGACAACCACATCATTCATCTTAAGGTAGCTAGGTGGGACAACCACATCATTCATCTACAGGTAGCTAGGTGAGACAACCACATCATTCATCTACAGGTAGCTAGGTGGGACAACCACATCATTCATCTTCAGGTAGCTAGGTGAGACAACCACATCATTCATCTTAAGGTAGCTAGGTGGGACAACCACATCATTCATCTTCAGGTAGCTAGGTGGGACAACCACATCATTCATCTTAAGGTAGCTAGGTGGGACAACCACATCATTCATCTACAGGTAGCTAGGTGAGACAACCACATCATTCATCTACAGGTAGCTAGGTGGGACAACCACATCATTCATCTTCAGGTAGCTAGGTGGGACAACCACATCATTCATCTTAAGGTAGCTAGGTGGGACAACCACATTTTTCATCTTAAGGTAGCTAGGTGGGACAACAACATCATTCATCTTAAGGTAGCTTGGTGGGACAACCACATCATTCATCTTAAGGTAGCTTGGTGGGACAACCACATCATTCATCTTAAGGTAGCTAGGTGGGACAACAACATCATTCATCTTAAGGTAGCTAGGTGGGACAACCACATCATTCATCTTAAGGTAGCTTGGTGGGACAACAACATCATTCATCTTAAGGTAGCTTGGTGGGACAACAACATCATTCATCTTAAGGTAGCTTGGTGGGACAACCACATCATTCATCTTAAGGTAGCTAGGTGGGACAACCACATCATTCATCTTAAGGTAGCTTGGTGGGACAACCACATCATTCATCTTAAGGTAGCTTGGTGGGACAACAACATCATTCATCTTAAGGTAGCTAGGTGGGACAACCACATCATTCATCTTAAGGTAGCTAGGTGGGACAACCACATCATTCATCTTAAGGTAGCTAGGTGGGACAACCACAAATCACAGGTATAGAAAGTGCATTTTTCCTCAATAACATAGTTATCAGTAGAGTCAGATCTCGAGGGAGGGGGGGCTGGTTAAGTGTGTATTTTAAATTTTTATATGAGGTGAAACAGTACTTTATCCTAGTGGCAATAAGGCTGCTGAATGACAATCACTAGCAGGTCCAGTGGGCTGGCCTACACTTGACAATGTAGTTGACAATGTTCTGACGTGTGTGTTTAGTAGAGTACCATTGTGTTTCGTAGTGTACCATTGAATCACCTACTGTAAGAATCACACTAGTTGTATTTATTGTACACAGAGACGCAAACAACATGTCCCCATGGGGATAATAACGTTATTGTCTTATCTGTCTGTTTTAGGCATGCATGTCTTTGGAATATAGTCTTTCAACTCCATGTAGTTGTGTATTTTTCTGTATCCCTGTCAGAGCTGATGTGTTGCTAGTTCAGACGTCTTCTGACAATATGACAAAGTGTCAGATGAAAGCCTTGTCAGGTTCAGAAGGAAGGAGGGAAGAGAGGATAAAGCCCCAGAAAGTTTGGCTGGATAAAAGGAGGCCCCTAGATAGAGTATAAGCCTACAAGCAATAATAACTATTCAACACTTCTGTGTAAATGACTTTAATCATTAGTGTGAGCACTTAATATGCACTATACAATTAGTATGATGCAGTTATTTATTCTCCCCTTCTATAAATTGTTCCAGTTATAAGCCCCTGTCTTCATACTAATTTGGTTGTAATGAAATACATCTTTGGAGCGGACTTGTTCCCTCCTGGGAATAGGAGTGTGATGAGATGAGACTTGTGCCCTCAAGGTGGACAGTGGAAGCAGTTATTTTGGATAGTCTGCCTCTCCTCTATGTGGCTCATTGCTGTGCAGGGACACTAATGTGTCATTTAAAGGGAAATGCCTTTTTCATGGAATCATGTGTTAAGTGACTTTTGTTGTCTAACTGCTGTTTTTACATGTCAACACAACAACACAGTATGTCTAGCGGAGTGGCCGTGTGTGGTTACTTTATATTAAAGAACAACTGACCAATGTCACTGCACAGTGCTGGGTGCTACAAAACACCTCCTGTCAAGCTACATTTGTTGTGTTGTTTCTTCCCAGCTTCTCTATAATGTTTGAAAATCTGGGCTGTAGTACAATAGGCCACATAACCTATATCTAGGAAGTGAAAACCTTGGACTGCGTTATTCAACAATGTCAAACTCAAAATGTTATAGTAGTTACATAGTATAGTACATGCTCATGAATTTCACACGCACACAGTACTTCATTAGTAAAGCATACTGTATGGACTAGTCCACTGTATAAATTGTGCTGCCAGATGTATAGAGTATACTTAATTCACACCTACTGTAAAACACTCAGCAAAAAAATAAATGTGCCTTTTTCAGGACTCTGTCTTTCAAAGATAATTCGTAAGGGTTTAAACACTGTTTCCCATGCTTGTTCAGTGAACCATAAACAATTAATGAACATGCACCTGTGGAACGGTCGTTAAGACACTAACAGCTTATAGATGGTAGGCAATTAAGGTCACAGTTATGAAAACTTAGGACACTAAAGAGTCCTTTCTACTGACTCTGAAAACCACCAAAAGAAAGATGTCCAGGGTCCCTGCTCATCTACGTGAATGTGCCGTAGGCATGCTGCAAGGAGGCATGAGGACAGCAGATGTGCCCGGGCAATAAATTTCAATGTCCGTACTGTGAGATGCCTAAGACAGCGCTACAGGGAGATGATCGTCTTCGCAGCGGCAGACCACGTGTAACAAGACCTGCACAGCATCAGTACATCCGAACATCACACCTGCGGCACAGGTACAGGATGGCAACAACAACTGCCCGAGTTACACCAGGAACGCACAATCCCTCCATCAGTGCTCAGACTGTCCGCAATAGGCTGAGAGAGGCTGGACTGGGGGCTTGTAGGCCTGTTTTAACTTCTTATGGCTGCAGGGGCAGTATTGAGTAGCTTGGATGAAAGGTGCACAGAGGTGCCCAGAGTAAACGGCCTGCTCCTCAGTCATAGTTGCTAATATATGCATATTAATATTAGTATTGGATAGAAAACACTCTGAAGTTTCAAAAATTGAATTATGTCTGTGAGTATAACAGAACTCATATGGTAGGCAAAAACCTGAGAAGTTCCACTTCCTGTTTGGATTTTTTCTGAGGCTGGTCAAGTTTCAACCAAGCTCCCATTGAAATTACAGCGAGATATGGATGAGTTTTAACTTCCTACGGCTTCCACTAGATGTCAACAGTCAATAGAACTTTGTCTGATGACTCTACTATGAAGGGGGGCCGAAGGAGACAGGAATGAGAAACCACTGCCATGAGGTGACCACGCTTTGACCACGCGCGTTCACGTGAGAGGCAGCTCCGTTCCATCGCTCAACTGAAGTCAATGTAATTCTCCGGTTGGAACGTTATTCAAGATGTATGTTAACAACATTCTAAAGATTGATTCAATACATCGTTTGACATGTTTCTACTGACTGTTACGGAACTTTTGGACATTTCGTCACGTTTAGTGTGCACGCTTTGTGACTTTGGAATTGTTTACCAAACGCGCTAACTAAAGTAGCTAATTGGACATAAATAACGGCCATTATCGAACAAATCAAGCATTTATTGTGGACCTGGGATTCCTGGGAGTGCATTGTGATGAAGATCATCAAAGGTAAGGGAATATTTATCATGTAATTTCTGGTTTCTGTTGACTCCAACATGGCGGCTAACTTGACTCTTGTTCTGAGCTCCGTCTCAGATTATTGCATGGTTTGCTTTTTACATAAAGTTTTTTTGAAATCTGACACAGCGTTGCATTAAGGAGAGGTATATCTATAATTCCATGTGTATAACTTGTATTATCATCTACATTTATGATGAGTATTTCTGTTGAAATGATGTGGCTATGCACTATCAATGGATGTTTTTGGAACTAGTGAATGTAACGCGCCAATGTAAACTCCGATTTTTTTATATAAATATGAACTTTATCAAACAAAACGTACATGTATTGTGTAACATGAAGTCCCATGAGTGTCATCTGATGAAGATCATCAAAGGTTAGTGATTTATTTTAGCAATATTTCTGCTTTTTGTGACTGCTATCTTTCGTTGGAAAAATGGCTATGCTTATTGTGGTTTGGTGTGACCTAACATAATCGTTTGTAGGCCTTTCGCTGAAAAGCATATTTGAAATCGGACACTTTGGTGGGATTAACAACAAGATTACCTTTAAAATGGTAAGTCAGTTAAGAACAAATTCTTATTTACTATGATGGCCTGGGAACAGTGGGTTAACTGCCTTGTTCAGGGGCAGAATGACAGATTTTTACCTTGGATATTCAATCTAGCAACATTTCGGTTACTGGCCCAACGCTTTAACCACTAGGCTACCTGCCACCCCAAATATACATACTTAATGTTTTTCTTTCTAAGATGGCAAGAGTTGAAGAGATGCCTCATTATTATGGTGATGTTTCGCTGTTGTCAGTGTTGTCACGATGAAACTCTCATCTAAGCTCAAAATTCCACCAAGTAATAGTTACATTTTCTGCACCAGTAGTGCACAACGTACGGAGCGTCACTGCTATCAGATCCTATTTTAGAAACCACAAATGTCCTCTGGGGTCTGAACAGTTTGTACACTGGAGTTTATTCTGTGCCTTAGATCTTCCCATCACAGCTCCTGCAGGTTTGCCAACCAGCTGAACTGAAGACAGCTCGCTGCGCGCTGTCCGACTTTAGAGGCACTTTTAATTGGACACCAGAAATAAGATTAAAGTAACTTTGAACCGTGGGTATCAAACATTCATTTTAGTTATTATTTTAGAGGAGCCTCTCAAGCACATGCAGGGGGAAAAGCATCAGTTGTTTGAGACTCTGACTCTGAATTTCCTGTGCTCACTCCAGTTAAATTTGAAAAGAGCAGCAGACCTTCCCGTGCATTGTTAAGTCTGAAACTTGGCTCTTACGTTCCCCGGTGTAGCCCTTTCATGGCATTTCTGAGACTCTCTCTGACTCAATGTAGACTTTACAGACTTCAATTAGGCTTGGCCTCTGCTTTTGGTTTACTTTTCATTTAAGTTTGATGATGGTGTATTCATGTATGAACCAAGGGATGTGTGTAACTCCTAGCATAAATCAAGTTTTAATTTGTTAGAGGCCACAGTTTTCCCATGAATCCTAACTGGAAATCCATCTGTGTAACTCGATAGGATTACATTATTTACACAGTTTCCAAGTGAAGCGCACCTCTCAAGTTAGTATTTGGCCCTAAGAGAGCAAACCTCCAGGATTCACTTGTCAATTTGCTAAAATTCAACACAATCTAACACTCAATTCGTGCAAATATGTACAAAAAGTATTTCAGCAGATTTAGTGTGTTTTTGCTCATTTTTGGTGTGGCTTAATTAGTAGGAAACGACAAAAATTTTGGTGCAACTTAATTCATAGAAACATACTTTTTGAGGAGGCAAACTTCGGAATTTAAAAAAATATATATTAGAACAATGCATGATGGGCAATGGTGTTCTACACTGCCTTTTCTGTGTCCCACATTTATTCATATAAAAAAACAAACGTGTTAACAACCCAATATTGTTAATCCACCAGGTTGTCACCGAAATAATTATAATATTATAGTAGCCATACATTTTGGGGGATTTTATTAATGCCAATACTGTTTTCTATGCTTGTTTTCACTTACTACTTTGGGATACTGGTGCACTTGTATTCAGAAAGGCCCATTTTTCATGTAGGCAACAATAGGCCTACACGATTTTCTTCATAACGCATTTCATATTTCCTGGAGCCTACATTACAACATTTTCTTCATAATGCATTTAATAAAAGACAATGACAAATTTGATGAGGGTTGCCAGATTTGTTTTGTTGGTATTGATGAAGGTATTTGATTGGGGAATGGTGATGCATCTTTATGATGGGAAATTATAATACACACCATAATACACAAACACTTACACACATATACACACACTCACTTTGTTTGTTCTCATATTATAGCCAACTCTTTTGTATGAATTATTTTTAATAAAATATGTGTTATGTATTCATTATCTTTAACTGGTTAAATGTTTGTAGTTTGCATGTTTCAGTAGTGATTAACATGGTTAAATAGTCATAAATCTCTGCTTGATTTAGCTTTTGGTATATTTGGCATTTTTATACATATTCTGTATTTCCACTGAAGAAAGCCATAATTAATCAACACACTATTGTAAATAAAGGGACACTAACTGTTATAAAAATGGAAATTGCTCTCCGTAAATAAATGGTGAGAAATGTTCGGTCTGAAACCATGTGTTTTACAGCCCTGTAATAACGATACAAGTTATATCACCTTAAAAGGGGTTTATTTACAACCTCTGGGGTATAACATGTTGGGCAAGTGGTTTAAGAGAGTCTGACATACAATCCCTAACTTGAGTTCAGTCTTCGCCAATGAGAAACAAGAGGGGCCTAGCTTTGTCCTTCATGAGTGTGAAAGGCCTCAATTCTAGGCCGTAGAAAATCCTCCATCCATCTCATTAGATCAGAACAGATCAACAGTGATTTCATATTACTGGTTTGCATCCTAAAAAAGGATAATTGTGTTTTGCTGCATAACACACTTCCATGATTTGCCTACCCATATGATGTGGATCATTGTCAGGTTCTTAGATGTATAAGCTTAGGCAACAACAGAACACCGTGGTTGTAATAACACTTTAAACAGGTCGTTTGTAAATGTGTAGAATGTGTTTGTTTTGGGTCCACACTGGTAAGTTAACTTATGTAAATTAGACAGTCACAGAGTATTTTCTTCTGAATAACTGGTCAGGGCATACCACTTTCCATTCAGCTTCCGGCAACTTGGATGTAAGGCTTGTAGGGACTACTTCTATCCGTCACGCCCATTGTTGCTTACCCATTGTTCACTAGATATATCAGTGTACTTACACCCAACACAATGTTGGAAAACAGAATGCTTTCAACCACTAGATATCATAACTAGACGTGAGCTGGAAGGGGTCCCAACGCTGCCACCAATGTAGCAGAAGAAAGTGAAAGCTGCAACAGGGACTCTAACCAGGGCTCATACGTGGCAAAGTGAGCTCTAACGGACGTGGTCATGAAAACCTAGTAGGCCTCGGGCAAAATCAGTAGTCCTATAATGCTGGCATATGCTTTGTTACAATAGCCTAAGTATATAGCTGGATTGACACGACCGTAATAATCATCATGAAACGGCCTTGGTAGTGCCATAAGTGTAAGCCAACATAATTAATTATTTTAAATGAATCCTGTTTAACTGCATTGATATGAATTAATTGGTCATAGTCCAAACTCATTATAGTGGCAAATACCATGCAGTTGCACCAGGGGAATTTAAACCAAACAGATTTTTTTCTACAGGTCTTCTGTTTCCCCACATTTATTGATGAATTAATTTCCCATCATGAAAAGGTGTTCCATTCCCCAATCAAATACCTTCATTGATACGACACACACACACACACAAAACATACAGTGTCACTGATCCCTCTGGACCTTTCATTGCGCACACCTGGCCCCTATTCCCACTGATTGTGTTTGTATATATAGTCAGAGGTTTACATACACCTTAGCCAAATACATTTAAACAAAGTTTTTCACAATTTCTGACATTTAATCCTAGTAAAAAATCCCTGTCTTAGGTCAGGTAGGATCACCACTTTATTTTAAGAATGTGAAATGTCAGAATAATAGTAGAGAGAATGATTTATTTCAGCTTTTATTTCTTTCATCACATTCCCAGTGGGTCAGAAGTTTACGTACACTGAATTAGTATTTGGTAGCATTGCCTTTAAATGGTTTAACTTGGGTCAAACGTTTCAGGTAGCCTTCCACAAGCTTCCTCCAATAAGTTGGGTGAATATTGGCCCATTCTTCCTGACAGAGCTGGTGTAACTGAGTCAGGTTTGTTGGCCTCCTTGCTCACACATGCATTTTCAGTTCTGTCCACGTATTTTCTATAGGCTTGAGGTCAGAGCTTGGGTTCAGGGCCACTCCAATACCTTGACTGTGTTGTCCTTAAGCCATTTTGACACAACGTTGGAAGTATGCTTGGGGTCAATGTCCATTTGGAAGCGTTAACTTCCTGACTGATGTCTTGAGATGTTGCTTCAATATATCCACATAAGTTTCCTCCCTCATGATGCCATCTATTTTGTGAAGTGCACCAGTCCCTCCTGCAGCAAAGCACCACCACAATATGATGCTGCCACCACCATGCTTCACGGTTGGGATGCTGTTCTCCGGCTTGCAAGCCTCCCCCTTTTTCATCCAAACGTAACGATGGTCATTATGGCCAAACAGTTATTTTTTTGTTTCATCAGACCAGAGGACATTTCTCCAAAAAGTACGATCTTTGTCCCCATGTGCGTTTCAAAACGTAGTCTGGCTTTTTTTTATGGCGGTTTTGGAGCAGTGGTTTCTTCCTTGCTGAGCGGCCTTTCATCTCATGTCGATATAGGACTCGTTTTACTGTGGATATAGATACTTTTGTACCTGTTTTCTCCAGCATCTTCACAAGATTGATTTGCACTTTTCGCACCAAAGTACGTTCATCTCTAGGAGACAGAACACGTGTCCTTCCTGAGCGGTATGACTGCTGCGTGGTCCCATGGTGTTTATACTTGCGTACTATTGTTTGTGCAAATGAACGTGGTACCTTCAGGCATTTGGAAATTGCTCGAAAGGATGAACCAGATCTGTGGAGGTCTACAGTTTCCTTCTGAGGTCTTGGCTGTATTCTTTTGAAGAGGCACTGAGTTTGAAGGTAGGCATTGAAATACATCCACAGGTACACCTCCAATTGACTCAAATGATGTCAATTAGCCTATCAGCAGCTTCTAAAGCCATGACATCTTTTTTTTTTGAATTTTCCAAGTTGTTTAAAGGCACAGTCAACTTAGTGTATGTAAATTTCTGACCCACTGGAATTGTGAAATAATCTGTCTCAAAACAATTGTTGGAAAAATTACTCGTGTCATGCACAAAGTAGATGTCCAAACCGACTTGCCAAAACTATAGTTTGTTAACAAGAAGTTTGTGGAGTGATTGAAAAACAAGTTTTAATGACTCCAACCTAAGTGTATGTAAACTTCCAACTTCACCATGGTCTTGTCGATTATTGTTCAAATCAAATCAAAGTGTATTTGTCGAATACAACAGGTGTGGACCTTACAGTGAAATGCTTACTTACAGGCTCTAACCAATAGTGCAAAAAAAGGTATTAGGTGAACAATAGGTAGGTAAAGAAATAAAACAACAGTAAAAAGACAGGCTATATACAGTAGCGAGGCTTTAAAAGTAGCGAGGCTACACAAGACACCGGTTAGTCAGGCTGATTGAGGTAGTATGTACATGTAGATATGGTTAAAGTGACTATGCATATATGATGAACAGATAATAGCAGTAGCGTAAAAGACGGGTTGGCAGGTGTTGGGTGGGACACAATGCAGATTCCCCGGTTAGCCAATGTGCGGGAGCACTGGGTTGTCGGCCCAATTGAGGTAGTATGTACATTAATGTATAGTTAAAGTGACTATGCATATATGATAAACAGAGAGTAGCAGCAGCGTAAAAAGAGGCGTTGCGGGGGACACACAATGCAAATAGTCAGAGTAGCCATTTGATTACCTGTTCAGGAGTCTTATGGCTTGGGGGTAAAAACTGTTGAGAGGCCTTTTTGTCCTAGACTTGGCACTTTGGTACCGCTTGCCATGCGGTAGTAGAGAGAACACTCTATGACTGGGGTGGCTGGAGCCTTCCTCTGACACCGCCTGATGTAGAGGTCCTGGATGGCAGGCAGCTTAGCCCCGGTGATGTCCTGGGCCGTACGCACTACCTTCTGTAGTGCCTTGCGGTCAGAGACCGAGCAATTGCCGTACCAGGCAGTGATGCAACCAGTCAGGATGCTCTCAATGTTGCAGCTGTAGAACTTTTTTGAGGATCTCAGGACCCATGCCAAATCTTTTTAGTTTCCTGAGGGGGAATAGTCTTTGTCGTGCCCTCTTGACGACTGTCTTGGTGTGTTTGGACCATTCTAGTTTGTTGTTGATGTGGACACCAAGGAACTTGAAGCTCTCAACCTGCTCCACTACAGCCCCGTCGATGAGAATGGGGGCTTGCTCGTTCCTCCTTTTCCTGTAGTCCACAATCATCTCCACCCAGCCAGGTCTCTGACCTCCTCCCTATAGGCTGTCTCGTCATTGTCGGTGATCAGGCCTACTGTTATGTTGTCTGCAAACTTAATGATGGTGTTGTGCCTGGCCATGCAGTCGTGGGTGAACAGGGTGTACAGGAGGGGACTGAGCACGCACCCCTGGGGAGCTCCAGTGATGAGGATCAGCGTGGCAGATGTGTTGCTACCTACCCTCGCCATCTGGGGGTGGCCTGTCAGCAAGTCCAGGATCCAGTTGCAGAAGGAGGTGTTTAGTCCCAGGATCCTTAGCTTAGTGATGAGCTTTGAGGGTACTATGGTGTTGAATGCTGAGCTGTAGTCAATGAATAGCATTCTCACATAAGTGTTCCTTTTGTCCAGATGGGAAAGGGCAGTGTGGAGTGCAATAGAGTTTGCATCATCTGTGGATCTGTTTTGGCGGTATGCAAATTGGAGTGGGTCTAGAGTTTCTGGGATAATGGTGTTGATGTGAGCCATTACCAACCTTTCAAAGCACTTCATGGCTACGGACGTGTTGCCTTTGTGTTCTTGGGCACGGGGACTATGGTGGTCTGCTTGAAACATGCTGGTATTACAGACTCAATCGGGGACATGTTGAAAATGTCAGTGAAGACACCTACCAGTTGGTCAGCACATGCCAAGAGCACACGTCCTGGTAATCCGTCTGTTCCCGCAGCCTTGTGTATGTTGACCTGTTTAAAGGTCTTACATCGGCTACGGAGAGCGTGATCACACAGTCGTCCGGAACAGCTGATGCTCTCATGCATGCCTCAGTGTTGCTTGCCTCAAGGCGAGCATCGAAATGATTTAGCTCGTCTGGTAGGCTCGTGTCACTGGGCAGCACGCAGCTGTGCTTCCCTTTGTAGTCTGTAATAGTTTGCAAGCCCTGCCACATAAGACGAGTGTCGGAGCCGGTGTAGTATGATTTAATCTTAGCCCAGTATTGACGCTTTGCCTGTTTGATTGTTCATCGCAGGGCATAGCAGGATTTCTTGTAAGCTTCCGGGTTAGAGTCCCGCACCTTGAAAGCGGCAGCTCTACCCTTTAGCTCAGTGCGAATGTTGCCTGTAATCCATGGCTTCTGGTTGGGGTATGTACGTACAGTCACTGTGGGGACGACGTCCTCGATGCACTTATTGATAAAGCCAGTGACTGATGTGGTGTACTCCTCAATGCCATTGGAAGAATCCCAGAACATGTTCCAGTCTGTGACAGCAAAACAGTCCTGTCGTTTAGCATCTGCTTCATCTGACCACTTTTTTATAGAACGAGTCACTGGTGCTTCCTGCTTTAATTTTTGCTTGTAAGCAGGAATGTTACTATATCTGTTGGTGCGTATGAGTACCTGTGTGTGTTTTCACATGAGTTAACTCACACAAAAACGCACAATGTCTGTTGAAATACTTTCTGTACATATTTAGTGTGAGATTGTGTTGTTCAATTCTAATCCAGTCAGAGACATATTTGAATGTCTGGTTTCAGCCCAAATGTTGTTTGAAGTCAAGTTACAGTATATTATGATGAGTGAAGTCTCCCACCACACTCTTTCAAAGGTCTCCCTTAGAACAATAAAACATATCAATTCTGAATTTATTTTATAAGCTTTATAAAATGCCTCTAGTCAGATGGGCCTATTATGCTATCTCTAACAATGTTATCAAAATAAATTTGATGTATTTTTACTGACAAAGCTCCCAAACCCGTGAGTCTATGGGAAGATACTTTGTGTTAGCTTAGCATAGCCATCTATCCTTTAAGACAGGGGTGGGCAACTCCAGTCCTCGATGGCCTGATTGGTGTCACAGTTTTGCTCCAGCTAACACACCTGACTCCAATAATCACCTAATGATGATCTTCAGTTTAGAATGCAATTTGATTAATCAGCTGTGTTTGCTAGGGATGGAGAAAAAGTGTGACACCAATCAGGCCCTCAAGGACTGGAGTTGCCCACCCCTGCCTTAAGAGTTCAAATTAAAGTCAACCAGGGACAAGGGAGACCCAGCCTATGTACAAAGACAGGGCGTTTTCTCCTCAGTCCTCTTCTCTCTCTCTCCTCTCTCTCTCCCTCCTTCCTTCCAGTTATTGTGCATCACTGATTCTGCATGGGGATCCAATCAAGCCACATGCAGTGATGAAAAAGCTATGACAGTAAATGGAGGCAAAATATAATTTGCAAAGTCGGGCTCAATGGAGTTAAGTGGATCAGAGAAGCCCAACCAACCAAGCAGCGACCTGATATAGCAGGGGCTGGAAGGATGTTTATCGTGTAGGCTCTATGATAATAACGCATTGGTTATTGTAAATGAACTTTGATTTCAGAATTGCGAACTGCATATTGACTTGTATATGCTGTATTACGTAACTTAACGATATATCACAAAAAAAACAAATAGTTCTTAACAGCCTCTTCGAAATAACTTCAATGAAACACATACTGTACCATCATGATGTCGTGTCTGACTATGATTCAATTATATGACATGCTATTTTATCAAATCCATTACCTAACGTTTAATTGATTTCGTGATTGAAATAAACCATGTAACAATTAAACCATTAATAGAGCGGTTATCTCCCGATTCCACTCTCTTAAAGATCTGAAGATCTTTTATATCAATAGTAGTGAATTATTAAACGCCACCTCGATCGGTCTCATTCTGATTGTCGTAAGTACTTGGTTATCTACACGAACCCTTGATAATAAATGGAATCAACAATACACAAATTGGCTCAATTATTTATTTACTAAATACCTAATTAATCACACAGAATAACATATATGTACACAGGATAGATCACACATCGATTACTAATCATGTCATGAAAAGCCCCTAGTGGGCTAACCCGATATGACAGCTGGTTACACAAAGGAAGGGGGTTGGGTTTGAATGAAAGAGCGGGAAGACTGAGGGACAAAGCGATTGGGTCTATCAGACCTTGAGAAGCTATGCTACCGTAAATACAGAATCTTATGCATTCTAATAACTGCCATTCAGAAAAGGAAAATGCAAGAAATATATATTTACACTGAGCTGTGCTTCGATAGATGGGTCGAAGATTGGTTTACCCAGCAGAGATCGCCATTGTCCTTTGAAGAATCTTTCTGGTGGTAATATTGTAGAGCGATACGTTGTAGCACCCTGTCACTCTTCTGAGATTGTCTGTCCTTTCCTAGGCCACGTACGTTTACAGCTGCAGCTGATAAGTCGACGTCTAGGATGTATCACCTCTTTAATGAATAATAGTTCAAAGTTCATACTAAGTTGACATAATCAGGTCGTGCTGTATTCTGGCTGGTCTAGTCGAAGTTCACCATTCCAGTGTGGTGATCGTCCCCTCCATGTTGAAATTCACCCTTTTAAACGTCAGGACAGCAGTCCTAACATTTCTGGAACTAAATGTTCATTTTGTTTGGTTGTAGTTGAAATTAGCCCTTTTAAACGTATGGACACAAGTCCTTACGTCATCGGGAACTAAGTTTGACTTCTGTCAAAGGGCTTTTGTACTGGGGGAGAGAAGGGCGTGTTTCATAGTTCTCAACCACTGTCTGTTCACTTGGGCGTGGCCACTGAGTGGGTCTACGTTTTACTATGAAACAATTATCTTATTTAGGAGGCTAAGATTACAATCTTTTCACAAATAGGTTCATATTTAAACATTTCAATTCCATAACAATTCCATGTGAATCTGATAACTAGAATGTGTAGACTTTCCAAGATACAATTTATGTTATCCTATCATCAGTAATCATGTCTCAGACGCCAACTGATCTGGTATCATATTCTTTAAGTACCAACGGACACTTTCAACTGGTTGAGAAAGGGAAATATTGATCCATTCCCCAACCTTTTGATGTTACCATACTCTCTCTATGTTAACAAAGTGTTTTCCATGAGTCCATTCTGTAGAGTGGAGAGTAAAGAGGGAAAGGTATTTATGGGGGTGTCATAAACCTCACCCAACAGGGCAATGTCATGAGGAGAGGGAGCAGAGGAGAGGATAGGTAGGAGAGGAGAGGTAGGAGAGGGAGGAGAGGAGAGGGGGAGAGGAGGACAGGGAGGAGAGGAGAGGGAGGAGAGGAGAGTGGCAGAGGAGAGGGGGAGAAGAGAGGGAGGAGAGGGGGTGAGGGAGGAGAGGAGAGGAGAGGGAGGAGAGGAGAGGAGAGGAGAGGGGGAGAGGAGAGGAGAGGGAGGAGAGGAGAGGGGGAGAAGAGAGGAGAGGGAGGAGAGGGGGAGAGGAGAGAGGGGAGAAAAGAGGAGAGGGGGAGAGGAGAGGAGAGGGAGGAGAGGAGGGGGAGAAGAGAGGAGAGGGAGGAGAGGGGGAGAGGAGAGGGTGAGAGGATAGAGGAAGAGAAAGGGAAGGCCTGCGTGGGACTAATCAATGAGCCAGTGGGAGAGTTCCTGAATAGTCCTGTCAAATATTACTCAGCCCTGAGGTCCACCCGCACCCGCACGTGCACACCACACGCACCACGCTCTCACACATACATATTCATGTGAATAGATACACACACATGCACGCACACAAACATACACACATATGCAGGCACGCAGACACACAGTCACACAAATACACACACACAAATTCATGAACACACATGCACATTTTGATTACCAATCATTATGAGGAGGAAGTGTTTTTAATGTTTGATTAGGAGAGAGACAAGAGAAAAACACCTTATTCATTTCTCATTCATTAACCTGCAATTTGGAGTGTTGCAGAACCCTCCATTTCTGTCTCTTGTCTCTGTTATAATGCGTGCACACAGTTCCCTAGAGTCAGCCGAATTGACCACTGCATTGGCCTAGGCAGGCAGGAAGTGGATTATGCAAGGACCAGTTTCATGGTCTGATGGAGAGAAAAAAAATTATTGGGATTCTATAAGATGTTACTCAATAGTTTATATCCGTGAGTCCACTGGCTGGCTGCTAATTTCTGTACTAGTTTTAGTTGAGTAAGCACTGAGGCAGAGAAAATAACATTGTTTTATATGAGTATTTATGCTCAGTTAAAAAAATGATATTCTCATTGTGGTCAAAAGTTGACTTCATATTGTGGTTGTTTTGTTTAAATCTTCTCTATTGAAATCTACTCGGATCCAAGTGGCAGACATGTTAGGTTGACGCTACAGTATTTACAATGCTTTTGATTTAATCAACACATTCTTTGTGTGCCTTATATGATGATTATGTGCCCACAATTGTATATGTTGAACTTAATAATGCTTGGAGACACATACACGTTCATTATATTTCTGACTGGCTGTGTGCCCTTGTGTTCTCCATCAAATGCCCTGCCTCCTCTCTCGTCCTCAGATGGGTACACCACTGATGACATAGAGTTCTACTGGCGAGGAGGTCATAATGCTGTGACGGGGGTGGAGAGAATAGAACTTCCTCAGTTCTCCATCGTGGACCACAAACTCATCTCTAAGAATGTCGTCTTCTCTACAGGTGATGTCTTATGCACCAACTGGCCCCTATATTAAGCTTCTCTCTCCCATGTACTCATCATTATAGCTAAGTACAGATACAAAGGTTGCAGAGTAGACAAAAAAAAGTGCTTCTGTGACAAGGTTATCCGTGGACAGTTTCTGAGTAGGAGCTCTCATGTCATTTTCCAGAAAATGCCGTGTTACATCAGTCTAGCAGGTTTTCTGTAATGACCCAGGCTGAGCTAGAGCCCCTCGCTGTGCAGTGCAGGGACCATGGGGCTGACTAAGGGCCTGGCTGGTAAATTGCATCCATTTATAGGTCAGTTAGATGCTCTGACATTGGGGCTCCTCTGACAATCTGGCACATGCATGCCGTTTCCAGGACATTACCCCCATAGGGGGAGAGCGAGGTTCTTATTAAGGTGGAAGAATAATGTAGGGTTGCGAAAGAGAGGCGAAGGGTGACCCTGTGGTGTTTCCGGAATGATTGTGGGATGTTCCTGCTTTAGCCGAACTGGCACAGGCCCCACAGGCAAAATGGAGGCCATCCCCTTCTCAGAAATGGAGCATGCTCATGACTTATTTAAAAAAAAAACATTGTTTTATTGAATTATTTATTCATAATCTACATTATTTTTATTTTCATTAATTTGTTATGCAAGCAGGCAATAGGACAGTGGAAGTGTATGTAGAGGTTCGGGGAAACTACTTTATTGAATGGGAGCAGTATAATGACACAGAGTGAGTCAAACAATTACAGCTTGTCCTGTGCCTTATGAAGCTCATGTGTCCCCATGAACTGGTAAACCCAATGTTTTCTGATGCATAAAGAATGTATAGTAGTTACAGCTCATCCCATTCTTTATGGGCTGTGACTGCACTGCTTAGGCATTGAGGATGGGGGATTCCCATTTTTTACAGCAGCCTGCTGAGACCAGTAAGGGCTGACCCTCAGATTACACGGAGAAGCACACATCAGCAGAAATGGTTGGCATTTATCAAATACACCCCCACCCCCCAATGTTGTGGTAAAGACCAACAAATGCCCTTGTTGCATTATTAACCAGACAGTAACCTTAACACCCCCACTGTTTCATTAGTCCTTTAGGAAACCCTCCCTGCATCTCTTTTTGCTGTGCGCTGCACACTAAACTCACTGAAAATCTTTAACTAACGGCAACGTCAAAACTAACTGTGAACTACTCACTGGAGATGTGTGCCGGAGGCGGTTTTATACCCACTCTGTAATACATTCACATTCTCTTCCTACTCCTCTTGCACCTTCTGTTTAGCTTTTCCTCAGCTCCTTATACCCTGGGTCCTTCTTGATGTCAGCTCTAACGGTCCCCCTCGCCTGCCATTGTACTAGAATAAATAACCAAAATACATCCCAATCCCAAAGGACACAATATATGAGCGTGTTCAAGCAATGCTGCCATACAGCGGCCTGCTGGGTTTATTTCAAATAAAGCCTAGATAATAAAAAATGTAGTGCTCTCCTAGGCAGGCAAAGAAGCCCTCTCTTCATACATTCAGAGATAGTCATAACCCTGATAATGCAGGAGAACGCTGATGTCACAGAGTTAGAACCAGAACAAGTATTCTTTCTGTTGAGTATTTCCCCGACAGATATCTTGGAAATGACAACAGGTAGTGGGACCCTTCAGGCTGTAACGGTCGTTTTCCTCCTCGTCTGAGGAGGAGCAAGGATCGGACCAAAATGCAGCGTATTGTGAAGACATAATGATATTTATTTGTGAAAGACGAACACGAACAAACACTTGATAAACTACAAAACAATAAACGACGTGAACAGACCTGAACTTGTGAACATATAACAAGAACGCACGAACAGGAACGAACGAACGAACGAACGAACGAACGAACGAAACAGTCCCGTGTGGCACAAACACTGACACAGGAACAATCACCCACAAACAAACAGTGAGAACAGCATACCTTAATATGGTTCTCAATCAGAGGAAACGTAAAACACCTGCCCCTGATTGAGAACCATATCAGGCTAATTGAACATGAACCCAACATAGAAACACATAACATAGAATGCCCACCCAGCTCACGTCCTGACCAACTAAACAAAGACAAAACAAAGGAAATAAGGTCAGGAACGTGACACAGGCAGCCTTTGTCAGGCATACTGTAGGCTGTCAATCAAATTGTGTAGTGATGGCCTCTGGATGCAAACAACAAATAAAATCAAATTAAATGTTATTGGTCACATACACATGTTTAGCAGGTGTTATTGCAGGTATGACAAAATGCTTGTGTTTCTCGCTCCAACAGTGCAGTAATATCAAACAATTTCACAACAATACACACAATACACACCAATCTAAGTAAAGGAATGGAATTAAGAATATATAAATATATGGACGAGCAATGTCAGAGCAGCATAGACTAAGATACAGTAGAATAGAATAGAATACAGTATATACAAATGAGATGAGTAATGCAAAATACTGTATGTAAACATTATTATAGTGACTAGTGTTCCATTTATTAAAGTGGCCAGTGATTTCAAGTCTGTGGATATAGGCAGCAGCCTCTAATGTGCTAGTGATGGCTATTTAACAGTCTGATGGCCTTGAGATAGAAGCTGCTTTTCAGTCTCTCGGTCCCAGCTTTGATGCACCTGTACTGACCTCGCCTTCTGGATGATAGCCGGGTGAACAGGCAGTGGCTCGGGTGGTTGTTGTTCTTCCTGTGACATCGGGTGCTGTACTACTACTACTACAACTACTGTGCTTATTATTATTTGACCATGCTGGTCATTTATGAACATTTGAACCTCTTGGCCATGTTCTGTTATAATCTCCACCCGCCACAGCCAGAAGAGGACTGGCCACCCCTCATAGCCTGGTTCCTCTCTAGGTTTCTTTCTAGGTTTTGGCCTTTCTAGGGAGTTTTTCCTAGCCACCGTGCTTCTACACCTGCATTGCTTGCTGTTTGGGGGTTTAGGCTAGGTTTCTGTACAGCACTTTGATATATCAGCTGATGTAAGAAGGGCTATATAAATACATTTGATTTGATTTGATCTGTAGGTGTCCTGGAGGGCAGGTAGTTTGCCCCCGGTGATGCGTTGGGCAGACCGCACCCCCCTCTGGAGAGCCCTGCGGTTGTGGGCGGTGCAGTTGCCGTACCAGGCAGTGATATAGCCCGACAGGATGCTCTCAATTGTGCATCTGTAAAAGTTTGTGAAGGTTTTAGGTGCCAAGCCAAATTTCTTCAGCCTCCTGAGGTTGTTCTTCACCACACTGTCTGTTTGTCAGTGATGTGTACGCCGAGAAACTTGAAGCTTTCCTCCATCTCCACTGTGGTCCCGTCGATGTGGATATGGGTGTGCTCCCTCTGCTGTTTCCTGAAGTCCACGATCATCTACTTTGTTTTGTTGACGTTGAGTGAGAGCTTATTGTCCTGGCACCATACTCTCAGAGCCTCCTCCCTGTAGGCTGTCTCGTTGTTGTTGGTAATCAAGCCTACTACTTTTGTGTCATCTGCAAACTTGATGATTGAGTTGGAGGCGTCCATGGTCACGCAGTCATGGGTGAACAGGGAGTACAGAATGGGGCTGAGCATGCACGCTTGTGGGTCCCCAGTGTTGAGGATCAGCGAAGTAGAGGTGTTGTTTCCTACTTTGAAGGGTACTATGGTATTGAATGCTGAGCTATAGTCAATGAACAGCATTCTTACATAGGTATTCCTCTTGTTCAAATGGGATAGGGCAGTGTGCAGTGCAATGGCGATTGCATCGTCTGTGGATCTATTGGGGCAGTAAGCAAATTGAAGTGGGTCTAGGGTATCAGGTAAGGTAGAGGTGATATGATCCTTGACTAGTCTCTCAAAGCACTTCATGACGACAGAAGTGAGTGCTACGGGACGATAGTCGTTTAGTTCAGTTACCTTTGCTTTCTTGGGAACAGGAACAATGGTGGTCATCTTGAAGCATGTGGGGACAGCAGACTGGGATAGGGAGAGATTGAATATGTCTGTAAACACACCAACAAGCTGGTCTGCGCATGCTCTGAGGATGTGGCTGGAGATGCCGTCTGGGCCGGGCAGGGTAAACGTGCTTAAATGTTTTACTCACGTCGGCCATGGATAAGTAGATCCCACAGTCATGGTAGCGGGCCGCGTCGATGGCACTGTGTTATTCGCAAAGCGGGCGAAGAAGGTGTTTAGCTTGTCCGGAAGCAAGACGTCGGTGTTTGCGACGTGGCTGGTTTTCCTTTTGTAGTCTGTGATTGTCTGTAGACCCTGCCACATACGTGTCATGTCTGAGCCATGGAATTGCGACTCCACTTTGTCTCTATACTGATGTTTTGCCTGTATGATTGTCTTACTGAGAGAATAACTACACTGTATGTATTCTGCTATATTCCCAGTCACCTTGCCATGGTTAAATGGGGTGGTTCGCGCTTTCAGTTTTGCACGAATGCTGCGATCTATCCACGGTTTCTGGTTAGGGTTAATAGTCACAGAGGGTACAACATCTCCTATACACTTCCTTATTAACTCAGTTACCGTATCAGTGTATTCGTCAATGTTATTCTCGGAGACTACCCGGAACATATCCCAGTCCGCATGATAAAAACAATCTTGAAGCGTGGATTCCAGTTGGTCAGACCAGCAGTGAATAGTCCTTAGCACGGGTACTTCCCATTTCAGTTTCTGCCTATAGGAAGGGAGGAGCAAAATGGAGTCATGATCAGATTTGCTGAATGGAGGGTGGGGGAGCGCCCTGTAGGCATCCCGGAAGTTGGAGTAGCAGTGGTCGAGTGTTTTAGCAGCGCGAGTACTACTGTTGGTAGAACTTCGGCAGCGTTTTCATCAAATTTGCTTTGTTAAAATCCCCAGCTACAATTAATGCGGCCTCAGGATGTGTGGTTTCTAGTTTGCATAAAGTCCAGTGAAGTTCTTTGAGGGCCATTGTGGTATCAGCTTGAGGAGGAATATACACAGCTGTGACTATAACCAAAGTGAATTATCTTGGGAGGTAATACGGTCGCCATTTGATTGTGAGGTATTCTTGGTCGGGTGAACAAAAGGACTTGAGTTCCTGTATGTTATCACAATCAAACCATGAGTAGTTAATCATGAAACATACACCCCCGCCCTTGTTCTTCCCGGAGATATATTTATTCCTGTCTGTGCGATGAACTGAGAACCAAACGGGCTGTATGGACTTAGACAGTATATCCTGAGAGAGACATGTTTCCGTGAAACAGAGTGTGTTACAATCTCTGATGTCTCTCTGGAAGGAAATCCTCACCCTCAGCTCGTGAACTTTATTATCCAGAGACTGAACATTAGCGAGTAATATACTTGGAAGTGGTGGGTGGTGTGCGCGCCTCCTGAGTCGGACTAGAAGTCCACTCCGAGTACCTCTTCTCCGCCGGTGATGTTTTGGATCAGCCTCAACAGGGAGTGGGACCCTTCAGGCAACCTTTGTCAGGCATACTGTAGGTTGTCAACCATATACTGTAGTGATAGCCTCTGGAGGCAAACGTAAAGCAAAGTAAAATCAATAGAAAGTTATTCTGCAACAAGCCCAGCAGACACCCCACCTGTATGTCCAGTATGTTAGTCTTGTGGCGTCTTACGTTAACCACGTTTATATGTTGATCTTTCTCCCTGTAGGATCCTACCCCCGACTCTCCCTCAGCTTCAAGCTGAAGAGGAACATTGGCTACTTCATCCTGCAGACCTACATGCCCTCTATCCTGATCACCATCCTTTCCTGGGTCTCCTTCTGGATCAACTATGACGCTTCCGCTGCTAGAGTGGCTTTGGGTAGGGACTTGTGTGTCATGGATTTGTCATGTGACCAGTGACTAAGCTAATGACAACCTTAGCCAAAGCAAAGTTTGAGGCATGGTTTCGTTAGCGGGAATCCATAGTGTAACACTATGTCATAAAAATACAGGATGTTGTGCTGTCTTTAAAAAAAAATATCTATATTGGTTTTGAATCTAATCTATAATAGTCTCACCTTACATTGCCAAACTATATTCACTTAAATTCAGGAAGCATAAAAAATATTTGTTTGTTTTATGTTGGAGTTTCACTTTAGCTTTTTACCAACGCCAATGGAGAAAAAGGCATGATGTAGCAGCATTGCAGAATACAACAACCGAGACGCTTCCTAAAGGAGAGTGATGGATGACTGAAGTGATTGGTTTCCACTTTGATTTGAGTGCCTCTGCTTTTTTTGTTCCCCTTTTTTTGGAAGTCAACGTTTTCTCGCTGTCATCCCTCATTACGTAAGTCTAGAACATGAGGTCCGTGGTGCGTGGGATGTAGGAAGATCCCCTCTCTCTCACCCCTCCCTCTGGCTTGCACCCTCGATAAGAGCAGTACTCTCCCTGATTGGAGACTGACCTGCATTTATTTCTCCAAGAGGGAAGCATGTGCGGGATTTAATGAAAACCAGAAGTAATGCTTAATCATGGAGTCGGCTGGATAGGGAGTTACAGGGTCAACCCAGATCAGACCTCTGTTTATGAATCCTTTGACCCTGTCCTGCTTTCAGGCATTATAGGCACTAACTCTACAACAAATACAGGTGTGCGAGGTGCATTGCAATTGTGTATGGATGCAATGCTTAGTTTATATCAGAATCAGAGGTGGACAATAAAGAATGTCATAACAGAATGCATGCTGAATAATCTGTCATATTAAAAAAGTTGAAACAAGACATCAGTAAGTTTCAACATATAAATAGAAAACACCAAAGTCCCTTTAACAGTGAGTTGACCTCCAATTTGACTGTCACGACTCATTGAACAGAAATGGTCATGAAAGCTAGCAGGGGCTTTCTTGTCAGTCACAGCAGCCTACTCAGATCTGAGGTCAAGGTTGAATTTCTCTCTCTGTGGGAGTCCTCTGCTAATGAGGTGGATTGTTGGTCTCCTGTGATGATCTGTGATGGTGATGATGGGCAGGTTATTTTCCCAGGAATCACCACTGTGCTGACCATGACCACCATCAACACTCACCTGCGGGAGACCCTTCCCAAGATCCCCTACGTCAAGGCCATTGACATGTATCTTATGGGTTGCTTCGTATTCGTCTTCCTGGCCCTGCTGGAGTACGCCTTGGTCAACTACATCTTCTTCGGCAGAGGACCCCAGCGCCAGAAGAGAGCGGCTGAGAAAGAAGCTGTCGCCAACAATGAGAAAATGAGAATGGATCCAAACAAGGTACAGTAGACACCATGCACCTACACAGCATTTTCCTGTACAGAATAGCCAGTATTTTAAAGAGTAGCCCACTGGATAGATGATACAAGTTAGGTCAGGCCTCTTCATCCCTATTCCTGAAGAGCTACCGTCATGTAGGTTTTTGCTCCAACCCTAATCTAGCACACCTAATTCATTAATTTGCTGTTTGATAAGCTGAATCAGGTTAGTTATAACTGGGGTTGGAAAACCCACAGGAGGGTAGCTCTCCAGGAACAGGGTTGGAGTGAAAACCCACAGGAGGGTAGCTCTCCAGGAACAGGGTTGGAGTGAAAACACACAGGAGGGTAGCTCTCCAGGAACAGGGTTGGAGTGAAAACCCACAGGAGGGTAGTTCTCCAGGAACAGGGTTGGAGTGAAAACCCACAGAAGGGTAGCTCTCCAGTAACAGGGTTGGAGTGAAAACCCACAGGAGGGTAGCTCTCCAGGAACAGGGTTGGAGTGAAAACCCACAGGAGGGTAGCTCTCCAGTAACAGGGTTGGAGTGAAAACCCACAGGAGGGTAGCTCTCCAGGAACAGGGTTGGAGTGAAAACCCACAGGAGGGTAGCTCTTCAGGAACAGGGTTGGAGAGCCCTGCTCTAGGTAGTGAATCATCTTTGTGCGCATTTAGAAAACATTACTACATACTTGATAGAAATATGACTTATCATAAATATTCACAAACGGTATAATAATTACACGTGTAGTATTTCCTGTATCGTGAATCACTGTACTAGTTGTTCCTGTCCAGTCTGTTTTCTTAACTTCACTATTTCACTGTGAACACACACACACACATTCATTTTAACGCTGACATTTTTAGGTGAAAGCAGTGACATGACTTGACTCTTCAGCTTATATGAATTTGATGTTTTCTCTTTTTCGTCTTCACTTTATGAAAGTGAATTTAATTATTGAAAGGACTGACTGTGAAGACAAGCAAGGTAATCATGATGGGGAATAGTTTCACCACTTCAAATGGGGGGTTTGGATTAATGCTACTCTGCCTTACCGTCAAGGCGAACAAGCCTTCATGAGCCTACATCAGTCCTGTGAGAAATCCAAATAAGGCGCTTTGCCATCTGAAACACAGGCAGATAGAGCACATCTGTCACTGTGTTTTTTTGTCCAAATGAAATGGAATGAAAGGCCAGGAACCCTTTAGAACCCATGGGAGAGCCTAGAGAGATGTGAAGTGAAGAATAATGTGATGTGTATTCATTCTTCCTATTACATTTACCTGTTTTGTAATGTACCTAAAGCTTTTCTCTTATCTACATGGTAACTGGGTCAACTCAATGAACTCACGGTGTATCAGGGTCTGTTTTCAGGTTGACTCATACAACAGAAAAACTTGCTTTGGATAGAGATTTGGATGTTGTGGATTTCATTTAAATAAAGAGATGAATAGTAGTTTATTGTTGTATTCATCTTTGAGTAAAAGACACACTCAGAGTTTAAAAAAAGATAGTTACAGCAACTGCCTCTCTGACCATGGTTACATAAAACATAATTGTCAATTTTGTGTTGCCTCTCCCGGCAGCTGACTCAAGTGAGCATAATTATTTTTTATGCTTGCAGTGGTTGGTGGGAAATGTAGTTCAGAGAGACGATACTCTGTATGCCAGAATGAAACAGAGGGATATTGACGCTCATGACTCGATGTGGGAACCAATCTTTGTGGACGATGCAGCGATAGGACTAGGCGAGGAAAAGAATAAGGTACTGGATTAACAACTGAGAGTGACAATTTACAGTACAACGCAATAAATATTTACAACCCAACTAGAGTCAATTTCATAGTTTGACTTATTAAATTGTACCTAGAGTTTCCATCACCATCATCATTATCATCATCGTCGTCCTGTCCTCCCCTTATCCCTGAACTCCACTTTTAGACACTGGTTTGCACATTCTAAACAAATGTAAATGTTGTGTACGTATCTGCAGTACTCTATATGGTAACATCTAGCAAATATCAGGAAGGGATAGCTTCCCGTTTTGGTGAATACATTATACGTTTCAGTAGCTGTGTTTCCATCCAATTGGTGACAGATTTTCATGCGAATATTTTCACATCTGCATAAAAACAACATTTTCCCACCAGAGATGTATTTGCATTAAATTTACTTGTTTACAGATAAAAGGCTGTGCGTGATGATGTATTGCACCTAAAAATACATTTTGCGGTTAAATTCCCATGTACCAAAGAGAAAATACAAGTTAAATGGGTTTCTATCGGTTTTTCAACTGAACTGATGGTTTTCTCACTAACAAATGTGTGTTATATTCTTCTTTAACTACCACCAGGGTCGGCAGGTAGCCTAGTGGTTAGAAAAGTGGGCCAGTAACCGAAAGGTCGCTTGATCAAATTCCTGTCCTGACATGGTAAAACGCTCTTGTTCTTCCCCTGAACAAGGCAGTTAACACATTGTTCCACGGTAGGCCATCATTCTAAATAAGAATTTGTTCTTTACTGACTTGCTTAGTTAAATAAAAGTTAAATGTAAAAAAAAAAATATATATATATATATAGCGAGTCTGCTCACTCTGGTATTTGCACGTGCGCTCTAGCCAACAGCTCGCAGATAGAGTGCGTGTATAGCCTACACTACATGATGAGATATTATGGACAAAAGAACGATATTATGTTTATTTGTCAAACGGCAGCCAAGCATCGATGATCATGTCACCAGAAGAAGACGCTCAATATTTATTGGAAACCTACCCTGTGAAGTTCATCACAACTTATTTCATCTGTAGCATAATAAACTGCATGCTTTCCCCGTGAGTTTTCTTCCATATCATGGTTATTATATCAATATTTGCGCATAAAAACGTTTCCACTGACATTTCTCGCATAATACATTTTACAGAAACAAAAAGATCCCACCTTGCCTAGCATATTTTGTTTTGTCGACATTTGTAAGTTGACCGACAAATGTTCTCTTTCCATCAGGCCTGTCATGACATTTTTTATCTGACTTACTTTACTCGCATAAAAACCATTGGATGGAAACCTGGTTAGTGTGTTATTAAGTTGTCCATCCATTACATGTAGCATAACTAATAATGCATTTAATTTCTCACCTTGTAGATGGACCCGCATGAAAATATTCTACTGGGCACCATAGAAATTAAGAATGAGATGGGAGCATCGGAGCTGACCCTTGGTCTCAGTGACCCCAGGAGCACCATGTTGACTTATGACAGCTCCACCCTGCAGTACCGCAAAGCAGGGCTGCAGGCCAGGCACAACTTTGGACGCAACACCCTGGAGCGCCACATGCCTCAGAAGAAGAACCGGCTACGGAGGCATGCTTCACAGCTGAAGATCAACATTCCCGATTTGACTGATGTAAACTCTATCGACAAGTGGTCGAGAATGATCTTCCCCACTGTCTTTTCTTTGTTCAACATAATTTATTGGCTCTACTACGTCAACTAAATGGACTTCAGCAAGGGCAGAACTAAACAAACAACAAAGCTCATTTTTCTCTGAATAGTTATCATTTTGCTGTTTGTTCTTGCAACACAAGACTGAATTACTAAAACAAAATCAGGACTGACTCCATTTTACCTTGGAACACCTTAATTGCTGGCTAACACATGAAAACCTTAGAGGAGAGAGAGAGATTCAGAACATATACTGTATGGTGCCTGTACCAGAGTTTTTGTTTATAATTTTACAAGTAGAATATTTAGTGAATTTAGTATTTTATAATTTTTAAATGTTTGTTTGCATATATTTGTATGTTTTTAAATTTTAAAATCTTTATATATATATATCTATCTATCTAATTTGTTGCCAAAACATAGTTAGAAATATTAATGATATATTGATTTTTAAATATCTCAGACCACAAAGACACTCCTTAAAACAGTTACAAGCATGTTCAGGTCAATCTTTTCTAAGATTCATTACTTCAAAGATGTAATTTTATTTATCCTAGAATTTATTTTGTCTTTATATTGTGAAGTTTCACTTTTTCATAGTATTAATATATTAAGTAATAGTAAAAGGGTTTTACGATTAACCAACCTTTTCTACCTTGATATAGTTGATAAATCATATGATTTATTTTGAAGCATTATTTCAGTTCTATGAAAGTGTTTGATAGTGTAGTAGATACTATTTTAGACAACAGAAACAAGCATCATTCCAAACCTTGACAGAAGAAACTAGAAAGTAAAGCTTATCGGCCGTTGACATTGAAACATTGAAACAGATAAATGCATCACTAAGGCTTTGATTCATGATTTGACATTGTTTTCTTAAAGTATTCACTCAGAAAAGGTACAGAATATTAACTTGAACTGAGAAGTTGAATATATTGCAAAAAATGAGAAGAGACTGAGAAAGAAATGGAGAGAGAGAATGTTGCATTAGTCATCAAAGCAGTTTAAGAGTCAGTGATAAAGTGATAGATCATGTAGAAGATCAAATATATCTTGAAGAAAAATACACAAACTTGTATCTGAAAAATTGTCCTTGTCCATTTCGGTCCTTTGTTCACATATCCGGAAGATTACAGGATAAAATGATGTATTTGCTCATAATTGCTCTTCACATGGATATACAGAAACGAACATTGGCTCTAGTTTGTTAAGAAACATCAGATAGCATCTTGTAATTCCTATTCCTAATGACATTGAGCCAGCAGTTAAGGATTCTATGATAGGCATTTCATGATGCATCAAAAGCCAATCTTTCCTATCACTATAATGTGTAAATATCTCTTGTATATGACTATTTAAAAAGTCATGATATCTATCACAGTTTCAGTGAGGATCCATCCAGAATTAGGCCATGATATAATTATCTTCAGGAAGCTGGAAGGGTTTGAAAACAAAGGTTTTGAGCAGCTCCACACACTTTGGATATTATACAATGTCTTTACTGCCATTTCTTTATCAAATATCCAGGTTTTGATAATAACTATACAAAACAAAGAGTATGATAGAGAGAAAAGGCTGCTCTGCGAGCTGGCAAGAGAAACCACAATGCACGAAAGCACAATGCTGCTCCAAATCTCAACTGAAAATGGACTGTCGTCTTACGTCTTAAAATAATATGTTTCTTTCTGGTAATCAATTCATTACTCTACTTTCCTTCCAAATGATTACTATAAGTATACTGTAATAATACTCCTTTCCTGCCAAATGATTACTACAAGTATACTGTAATACTACTAATGTCCTGTCAATGCATTCCATTAATCTACTCTCCCGTCAAATGATTACTACAAGTATACTGTAATACTACTAATGTCCTGTCAATGCATTCCATTACTTTACTTTCCTGCCAAATGATTACTACAAGTATACTGTAATAATACTCCTTTCCTGCCAAATGATTACTCCAAGTATACTGTAATAATACTCCTTTCCTGCCAAATGATTACTCCAAGTATACTGTAATACTACTAATGTCCTGTCAATGCATTCCATTACTTTACTTTCCTACCAAATGATTACTCCAAGTATACTGTAATAATACTCCTTTCCTGCCAAATGATTACTCCAAGTATACTGTCATACTACTAATGTCCTGTCAATGCATTCCATTACTCTACTCTCCCGTCAAATGATTACTACAAGTATACTGTAATAATACTCCTTTCCTGCCAAATGATTACTCCAAGTATACTGTAATAATACTAATTTCCTGATAATGCATTTTTACTCTAATTTCCTGCCAAATGATTTCTATAAGTATACTGTAATAATACTCCGTTCCTGTCTGGTTGTTTACCTTATTATTAATACTCCATGAAGGATCACCCTATGGCAACACTGCCAGTAGTAGAGTCAGCGTTCAATGTAAATTAAGAAACGTCATAAACATTTTGGAAACCGAAACACACAGTAGTACATCGTACAACTGTTGCATGTACCATGTTTGACCACTGACTTTGTAAAACAACATTTTGCACACAAACAGATCCAAAAGCCATCGTGTCTGTATAGTAGGTGATGCACCACTTCTTGGTGCTCTTGAGACTGCTCCCTCCAAACAGAGATATAGTTACAAGAGAGAGACTAGAACATTACAATTTGTCTCGTATGTTTCTTGAAAATGTATGGAAATACACAGGGATAACTGCACAAATATTATAAATGATTTATTAGTGATTTCTGATCATTTTAGTGTTTGGTGACTCCCTTAGATGATCGGTAACAATTAAATATAGATAACAAGCCCATGAACATATGAATTATCATTACATGTAGATGTTGTGACATCACCTCAAGTGCAATTGCATGTTTTCAACATAAGTGGTATTCACCCCAAACAAATTTGTATTGCATTTTTTCTTCTAGCTTCTTTACATCGGCATGCTCTTTTCTCAATAATATCAATGGAAAAAAGGCCACTTCCTTCACTTTTTTGGGGCTTTTGATTAAGTCTTCTAACGCTTACTTTTACACAATCCAAAACAAAGGTAGCCATCGCACTCTTGTTGTGACGTGATGAAGATCATTTAAATGTACAGTATAAGGATGAACAAGTAATGGTTGAAAGTAAAGGGTTCGTTTAGGATTTTTTTGTGTGTTTGTGTTTTTGCAGTGTTAACATTCTATTATGGTTTGAAGTGGTGATAGAAATACAGCGTACTTATCATTAAGATAATGAATATAAAGTTGATGAGTGATACAGGATAAACATGAGACTACGGCTGGAATTCAGTCAAACCCGCACAGCAGAAAAACATTAATCATTTTTTTAACATACATTTTCTGGCAGAAAAAGTAAGGAAAAGGTGCATTTTTACAAGACATGACCTAAGTGATTTTACCACTCATGTGGTTTTCTGCGGTAAAGGTTTGATTGAATAAACCCTTAATAACCATGCATACTAAATATGCCTATTTAACCAAATCTATATCTATATAATGATTTGGTTATTTGGGCTATTTTTACTTTTCACTCATGTTTAATTTATCATTACAATATTGTGTTTGTGTAATTTATTTATATATACTCATATGGCCCTATATTACATTTTGTTTAATGTTCACTCACTCTATTTTAAGATGTTACCAGATTATCTACATGTACATTTGTAGAAGCTTGAATATGATTAATACATACATTGATCTACAGAAATGTCTTGATATTGGTGTTGTACAATTTTTCACAGGGTTGGGGTAGGGCTTTAAATACTGTGTTCAAAAACCTGTTTCCTGGTGTACATATAATATATTGTTAGTAAACATTAATTGGAGCCTGAAATTCCTGTAAATAGAAGACTAAAATCAATTTTTAACTTACTGATTTGTACTTTACTGTAAGACGAATGCAAAGCAATTTCATGGTTTCAGCTGATATGACAACAATAATGTAAATATTTTGAAGAGTACCACTCGGTCACTTAGTAAAACAAACATTTGTTTTCATTGTGTTTTAATGACTCAAATCAGAATGTCTTTAGGTTTTGCCAAATTGTAAAGTATTATCAAAGGCAAGAATGTAGTTGATGTCATTTTGCAGCACATGCCTGAGGTAGCTGAGACATGTAAGCAGGAGTATAAGCATTTATAGTTCCACTGATTGGAAAGATGCACATACATGTGCATGCACACACACACACACACACACACACACATAAACCTACACACGCACGCACGCACGCACGCACGCACGCACGCACGCACGCACGCACGCACGCACGCACACACACACACACACACACACACACACACACACACACACACACACACACACACACACACACACAGGTCAAGTATAAAGGAGCTTAATGGGACTCTAATAGCTAGCGTTAAGTCACCCATCTCAGGTTCGCACAACTAACCAGTTCACTACTGAAATGTTACAGAGACGTATTAATCTGCCCAGTGATGCTACAGTACAACTGTTTGTGGATTTCTATATTTGCAGTGTATTATATGTATGTGTGTGTTTGCGTGTGAGAGTGTGTACATATGTCAGCCAGTGGGATGTTTTAAAAGCACGTCTATAACTGGCAAAATGTTGGCTTCATAAAATGGCTTCACTTTGAAAGATGTGTTTGTACCTCACAGCACTTTTTCTTTCATATATTTTTATATTTCTATAGTCCTATAAAAAGATTCCTCTGAATGAACCATCTTGGTGACAGTGTATGTTGGCACACACTCACAGATGAAGCCTTAGCATCCTGACCTGCCCTGGGCAGTCCCTCTTGTGTCACATCAGAGAGCAGCAAACCCCTCCCTCTTCTTCACAAAGAGCACCTCCAGAACAAGATCTATACTGAAATCTATGAACCTATGAATAATGTGTTTTTAATACAAGAAAACCTGTGGAGAAAAAAATTCGATAAATATTGTATATAGTTCTGAATCTATGAATTCACATGTTTGTTGCTGCTGCTGTTGGGAGTAATCTATGATGTGTCCATGTTTATTTGTCTTCTCTGTAGGCTTCTGATCATGTTCCTGTTATTCATCCATTGATCTAGAATTCAGCTTCTGTCCGTTAGTCTATCAATCTGCTGTATCATTATATAGTTTCCTATTTTGTTACACTCTGTATGAAGTTATGGTATATGGTATAGCACAATTTAGTCATGCATACATGCATAAAGAGAAATGAGGGTAAATGCCCAGTGTTCTCACTCCATTACATAGGCCTACATAGATGTTCAGGTTTTCCACTTGATTGTTTGATGGAAAAGCTTTATTTGAAACCCTGTAGAACCACGATCCATGCCTTTATCATTTTACTGTCTGTGAGATTCCTACCTTTTGTTCTTTACCTGCCTCCACCACACACACACACACACACACACACTCTTAGGAAAAAGGGTTCCAAATGGTTTCTATGATTGTCCCCATTGGATAACCCTTTCGGGTTCCAGGTAGAACCCTCTGTAGAAAGGGTTCTATATAGAACCCCTAAAGGTTCTACATGGAACCCAACAGGTTTCTACCTGGAACCAAAAAGGATTTACCTGCAACCATAACGGATTCTTCAAAGCGTGCTCCTATGGAGAAAGCCGAAGAACTCTTTAAGGTTCTGGATAGCACTTTGTTTTCTAACAGTGCACCCTTTAACAGACAAATGTATGTTACGTCTAAACATACTCAGCCTCTGTGTAGATGCAACTGCAGGCATGTGGATAGTTTGGAATCAAAGCTTATTAATATCAGTATTCAAAGTGTAGTGTTTTCACCTCACCATCCTACCTGTAGGAATATGAATAGTGTTTTTTACCTCACATTCCTACCTGTAGAAATATGAATAGTGTTTTCACCTCACATTCCTACCTGTAGTAATATGAATAGTGTTTTCACCTCACATTCCTACCTGTAGAAATATGAATAGTGTTTTCACCTCACCATCCTACCTGTAGAAATATGAATAGTGTTTTTTACCTCACATTCCTACCTGTAGAAATATGAATAGTGTTTTCACCTCACATTCCTACCTGTAGAAATATGAATAGTGTTTTCACCTCACATTCCTACCTGTAGAAATATGAATAGTGTTTTCACCTCACCATCCTACCTGTAGAAATATGAATAGTGTTTTTTTATCTTCTTGAGAACTTTAATTGTTTTTGTAACTTTCTTATTTAAGAATGAATTGTTTAAAATCCAATATGAGTGGTACCTTGTTAACTTTTCTCTGTTTTCCCTTACGAACTGGGTGGAGTGGATGACTTCTATACATACCACCTCACTGGCTAAATTCATAAGAGTTGAAGAAAAGCGTCATGGCAACATGTTGACAGTGAACAATTTGTGTGATGAAAGATATTTTCTATAAAAAACAAATACAATCTTATAAAGAAATGATATATATGTATACACATTTATAAATATATTGCAGCCAATCTCTGCGTGTAAACATTAACAACTGTTGACTAGTGTGTGGTTCTTGAATTTGAAATAATGCCATTATGAATAAACAATATAATTACTGAATGTGGTTTTGTTACAATTGAGCACTTATTTGTGTTTTCAGATGTAACGAAATAAACCTCTGACTAGTCCTATCAGCAGCAGTACCAGCCTGTCCAGGTCACTAACCTTATACTTAACTCATATCTAATGACATTACATAGGTCATTCAAGATCAACTGGATAGAGCATAGTATGAATTACAGTACTTGTCCACGGCCATGATAATGTTAGTTTATGTAATTGAGTATTGGTTGACTCTGTATTGTGAAAGAAAATTATGCACAATTTGCTTTAAGTATAGAAATATATATGCCAGTTATATTTGGATGCATCTGTTAAACCATATGTGCATCAGAGCCAGTAAAGGTTTGTTTGGTGTCCCCAAGCGAACGGTTTGAAACCATATTGTATAGACACCTTGTGATACTTCCTATTGATTGGAGCGATAGAAGCGGTTTGATGATGTGTGTGATATATGTTTATCTGAAAACACTTAACGGATCAAAACCTGCACATGTTCCCCAATGACTGGAAACATACAGAACCATTAAACCAATCATGTTATTGCTTGAATTCCAAATTACCTCCCAAAAGAAACACATATTTGATACATCTTAAACCGATCTTGATGATAGCAGACACAGACTTGGAAAAGTAACACTGTTAGTTTTTTCCAGGGCTTGATCAGGGGAACTATGTACAGTATAACATCCACATGATCTATCCCAGTTTGTGAACTAGAAATCCCTCACAGAGCCCATTCATGTCTAATGAAAATGAGGGAAAGCATTTCAGTCTGATGGAAAAAATGATGTAGTCACAGAGTGTATGTACTTTTCAGAAAGAACTAGAAGGTGCAGTGGTCCGGAAGCCTAAGGGAACGTTGTAGTATTTTGTTAGAATGTGATGAACCGGCTGGAACGGTGCTAGCTGTACATTTAAACCTAACTGAAGGGTAACCTTCAGCATGAAAAACCTCAAAACCTATTATTTTCTTTGAGGATCATTCAGCCTCCTTTCTAATGGGTGAAGTAACTATACATGTGATGCAACAGCCACCATGTCACATTCTCACCAGTGGTGTAGAACTCCGTTAGAAACATTTTGAGAGGTGATGCCTACACCCCCACATGTAGATTTAATATGTTTATACACATACAGTATGTGACTCGTTTCAGGAAACTAGGAGTATGTCGCACGTAACTACTTCACAGGAGAGGCATTTGAACGTAAACATTTATTTTTTTTCTAAATTCGTTTTTGGCCCAAAAAATATTCTGGAACGTGAACTTTCATGTGCTTTAATAACAAACTTGTATTCCATCCATAAATACAAATAAAATTGTGAAATTACGAGTCTAGTTGGTTTATCCACGGAAAAAGACAGGGACCTTCCAGCTAGCCATGATGCCGGGAGATGAGTTTGGATTGGTCTGCCTTGTAGCATGCTTCTGCCTATAACGTGAGCTGCTCAGTATGTTTTGATAGTCTTTCCTACCGCACCGTTTTTGAAAAATATATTGTGAGCCATCAAGAACTACAAAAGTTTTGCTACTTTTCTCACAACATTGATGCACTGAATTTAGCAGGCGCTATCAACAGACCAGTTGGAAAAAGTGATGGGCTACTTTCTGCACTGAGTTAAATGGTTCCAGTCTGCCATGAAGTATTCATCCATGTATATGGGTAAGAGTCTAGCTACATTTTCAAATATTATACATTTCAAATTTTGGCAGACAGTCGTTTTCATTGCAAGTTAAAGCGTACTGTTCGCTAAATAGCGAACGTTAGCTTGCTGGCTAGCTAACATTGCGTGTACGTTATGATCTGTGTAGTAACATTATTTGAATGAGAAAGCCATTTGCATTGCTAGTTACAGCCTAATGTTAGTTCATACTACAGCTATGACAATGTGTACCTGTCTAGACAATAGTGACCCATCCACTTAGCTAGATGTGGCTGGGGTGGTGATTACAGCATTTCCTTCACATCACCCGTCAATTTAGTGCGTCGGGTGAGTGTCATTTAATAATTATAAAATATTTATAAAATATTTTTATCTGGACACTTTCTGTTTTTGATATTGCAACAATGCAAATAACCATTTCACTGTAACGTTTACACCTTCTGTATCCTGAGCATGTGACAAATACATTTCTATTTTATTTGATGTAGTGTGTGTTTACCAGAGATGGTGATGTGAAGAACAACATGACCTGCACCAAAGTGGTATATCATACACTCCAGCTGCAGTGTATGATATACCATTTTCTAGCTCTGAGTCTCTACTTTTATCACATATGTGACAGACCGGCTCGATTCGGTCCTATGTAGCAAAATCTGAAATGGTGTTTTTTACATTGGATAAAAGTAGAGACTCAGAGCTAGAAAAAGTTATATCATACACTACAGTTGAGGAACAATGGAAAAGTAATTTTGCTTTGAAAGTTGATAAACTTGTAACTCCACTTTTGAGAAAATGGCCTTTGAATGTTTGTTACACCTACTGCAGAGCTCTTCTTTGTCTACACCCAGTCAGCATCGTTCACACCGTCTTAAGCCTTAGCCCCACCCGTCTCTTTAAGGATTCACATATGAGGTCATGTACTAAACAACCAAAGATTTCAAGAATAAAGGCTGGTTTATACTATGTCTATCGACAGTTGTCGCAGTGACATCATGAACATTCTATTGTCGTACAACGTCAAGCTTGTTGTTGTCGTTATGAAAAAGTATAAACACGACAACTACAGGCTGCATAACAGCCTGGTGGTCCAAAAAAGTGTAACTGGTGTATTTTAACACCAATTAACTCACCTGTTTAAAAGTGAATTTAGAATATGTCTGCAGGTAGCTAACCAACCAGGTTCAATGTTAGCTGGCTAGCTAACTTTAGGCTATAACTAGCAATGCTAATGGCTCTGAGATACAAATAAAATTACTACACACGTCATACGCATAACGTTAGCTAGCGAGCTAGCCCTTTTATGTTAGCTAGCTAGCTAACAGTACGCTTTAACTTGCAATGAAAAGGACTTTCTGACAAAATGTAGGTAGCTAGACTCTTACCTGTATACATGGATGAATGCTTCGCCCTCTCTGTCACGGATGCCATGGTTGCCCTTCATTTGAAGATGTTATCGGGAGACGGGTGTTACATACAATTGCCTTCTGTGTGTTCTCTTTTTGACTCCCTCTGCATACTTGAAATCAAACGCCAGATTTTTCTCCATCTCATTAGCTATCATACCTGGCAGTGGAGAGCAACATTTTGCAGTTCTACTACATGATATCTTTCAAAAAAGCCGCTTTAGAAAGGATTACCTACACATACTGACCAGCTCATGTTATAGACAGAAGCGTGCTTCACAGCAAACCAATCCGAACTCATCTCTCGGCATGTCCAGCCCATCCATTATCTCAGCCAATCATTGAACCGCTACATTGAAGGTTCCAGTCTTTTTCCGTGGCTAAACCAGCTAGGCTTGTAATTCAACAATTTGATTCGTATTTACAGATGGCATCAACATTTGTTATTAAGGCACATGGAAGTTCACGTTACAGAAGGCATTTCTGCCCCCAAAAATGCTGTGTACTTTCAAATGCCTCTCCTCTGAAGTAGTGATGCCTAATTTCCTGAAACAAGTCAAAAAAAATTTAAGAGGATAAATAAACACTGGTATTAAAGTTATCCTGTCTGCCTGCAGTTGGAGGTCATGGGAGAGAGTCCTGAGGGATGTAACTCAACAAAACATTTTCAATTTGGTTTTGGTAAAATATGTCAAATGTGCACTCTAAAAAATGTAGCGGTTCAATCAGTGAGGTGTGAGAACCCTCCGAGACCCTTGTCCTTGTGCAAATAACTTCTCCCTGCCCTTTTATATTCACAAATACATCACAATCAAAATACATACTTCATAAATGTGATTTGATTTGATAATCCAAACTTTGCATCTGAAGCAGTTTTCACACCCCAATAAATCAGTTTATATAAAAATAAAAAAATTGCTTGGTCTCTGGGAAAGACGTGATGAGTGCATAATAATAGTGTGTGGTGGCCCAGGGGAGACCCGGAGAGGAAGAGCGGGGAGTGGGGATGTGGAGATCTGCTGGAAGAGTGCTTTTTGGTCCTGACGGCAGAGACAATTCCCGGGTGAGGGGAGACCCATATGTGTTCTACCACTTCTGGGGCCCAGGCAACATAGTTAGCAGCGTTCAGCAGAGCACTCATAATTGAGCATTACTCTGTAGCATTCTGCTGTAGTATGGCAGTGAACTCATGTTGACTTAGATTGCATAAATACACGTGCAACCAATGTGGGAGTGCACACAAATAGTGTATGTTTGGAGATTTTCTATTAAACGTTTGACGGGCTCAGATCAAGGGCTTTGTTCTATCTAATCATGGCTTGTGTAGCATTTTTTCAATCATATTATCCTGTCTGATCAATTCATCTGAAGGCCATAAACGAAGCAAAATCACTTGCATCTCACTAAGGCTATGTCAGGAGAGGTTACTGGCAGCTTGGATGTTGTTGGCTCGGGTTTCTTTATGTTTCCAGTGAAGCCTACATTAAAACTGAAGCTCAAGGAAGCTCTACTGATGCCTGAGAGTAGTGCTCTCTCCTGTCAGACAGCTCAAACAGTCTTGGTGTCACCTGGGTGACGCACACACACCAACGCTGCCTGGCAGGTTACACCACACTGGGACTGACGCATCGCCGGCGGGTGTCTTATCTGCCCTACCCGTCAGCTTAAACTTGGCCATATCCCATGGGTTGCTTGAGGAGAAAAGAAGAACGGCATGACTCATGACACCCGTATGTGGGCATGTTTGGCAGGGCCAAGAGAACTCTCTATCCTGTGCTGCTCTTCACCCACAGCCCATGGTCCTGGATTACAGTACCAAGCATTTCAGATTACACATAGAAGGGTTGCTGAGCCCAGATAAAATAGAGAAGATATTGTTGCAGGGTGAATCACTCACAACAAGACCAATTCATATTTCCATCTAAGGCTGATGGAGATTTCTCATTATCTGGAGGACGGACCCACACTGGAAAGAGGAGGCCACTTCACCCCCCTGTGTTTAGAAACAGGAGGGAGCTTCACCCCCATGTGTTTCGGATGAGGAGGCAGCTTCACACCTCTGTGCTTGGGAACAGGAGGCAACTTCACCACCTGTGTTTGTGTGTGTTTCAAGATTTATTAGTCAAACAGTATGTACGGGATACAAATGATATACACCGTCCAACGAAATGCTTACTTGCAGGTTCCATCTCGACAATGCCACAATAATAGGAAATAATACAAGATAAGAATACGAACATAAAGTAAATGGCCCAGTAGAATAGAAGAAACATTTTAGCATAAGTATAATTGAAAAAACAGCTAGCTGGAGCTCTTCTGAGTGGTTAGCTTCTGAGCCTATCTACTTAATGCTAATTTAATGCTGATTCTGAGTTCGGCTCTGACCCTCTACAGGATGTCCGGTAAGAAGGCGGATGCTTCTGATGTTTTTATTGCTTTTCTTCAACAACACCACAAATTAGGCACACACACACACTTCGGTTCTTTACAATGAATCTTGATTGTAATGACTTGGAATTGTTGAGGTTCTAAAAGGCAAAGATATGCACATATTTAAACAGTATTAGTATACAATACACATATATGTACATGCATAGATGGCATATGGCATTACACTTATAACACGTCTATAAAAGACTATAAACACAGCATCAATATAAATCTAGTCATTAACCTCTTGCTGGAGAAAGATAAACTAATCACTGAGATTGACAATGGGGCAAGGTTTATGGCACCCTTGCCCTCCGACCTTGTGAAGCTGTCATCCGAATCTGCAGGCTGAAGATCTTATTTGATCTGCCCGGCGCCAAAGGGTCAAAAATTACTCTGCGCATGCGTGAGCTCCAAGAATTCTATAAGCTTGGCCATGGCAGCGCAATAAGACACTAGCAAAGGACGCCATGAAAAGCATTGCAGTAGCGTGCTCATACAACAGACTATTTACTAATATTACATATTCTGCGTAAGCAGTTGTGCAACCAATGCAATAATGGCACTTAGGCAATTAACTATACACAATATGCAAAGCAGTATCGGCACAAGAACATTACAGAATAGCAACAGGTGTATATTAGAAAATAGCTGCAAACTTATTAAAGTGGCTAAACGTTTATTGCTAATTACCCATTACAACGCTGCATGAAACCCCCAATAATAACCAGCCATTAACTCACATTTCGATGCACGCACAACATTCAGGTACTCGTGACAATGTCCACAATGAAAAAGTCCTCAGAAACCGTGTGTCTTCTCTCTTCAGATGATAACACTCTGACCTGAGTGGGAAGGTGTAGTGTCCAGATGCACATTTCCAACCACTCTGATTGGTTGGGAATGACAGAGCTATGATGGGTGAGTGACAACTAAGTTAAACTGAGCAGCCAAACTAATGGGACTTAAAGGAAACTAAGGGGGCTGTGAGGGGAAGTTGGGTAGAGCAGGACGGCCATTTTTACATCCGCGCCAATATTTTTCATGGATATATTAACATACACGAAAAGCCCTCTAACCTAAATGTCACAATCTCTAATGGTGGCCTACCTCGGGCCAAAGTCTCTGAAAGGCCACACGCCTCAAGGGGGAGCTTAGTCCTACCGTGTCTAATCCTATCCGGCAGGGCAGAGGAGCAGAGCAGGGCAGGGCCCACGCCGGCCACAAACTGTCATTGGCAGCTCACCAGCTGCTTCGGCTGAGGTTTGAAGACTCCCTCACCACTGCTGATAAGCGATGGCTTCCACGTTGGAGTGGGTTGGCGACCCCTAGGCGAGGCTCATTAGTGATTCGGAGGCAGGGGCCGGCTGGGCCCCAAAGACGAGTTCAGGTGGTTCCCCAAGTGCACAGGCCTTCCAGTGCAGCAGGTGGGCGGTCCCCCAGAACTGGAGACAACAGGCCCACCAGGTCATGGAACGGTGGGTCCCTCCAGTTAAGGGACTGAGGGCCTAGCATGGCAGGAAACTCAGAGACTGATAGGGCAGGGGACTTGGAACCTACTACTAAGATTGAAGACTGTAAACCAGGTATGGCGGCAGGCTGCAAAACAAGCTGAGCAGGAAACTTGTAGCCTAATACTAGTAGAGGTGATTGGGCACCCGCTGAGACTGGGGGCTGCAAACTGGTTAGTGGCAGGGACTGCACACCTAGAGGAGCAGATAACTCAGAGCCTAGCGGGACAGTAGACCCAGGGCCTAGAACTAGGGCAGAAGGTTTAGCATGTAGCACTGAGGGAGCTGACTGCTTGCAGACAGAGGCTGCAGACCTAGTGGGGCAGAGAACCTATAGCCTAGCGGAGTAGTGGACTGAGGGCTGACTAGAGCTGGAGACAGAAAAACTAGAACAGCTGGAGCATAGTGCTGATAGCGTTGGAACCTGAGAGTGAGAACAACTCTGAACCCGAGAGGGGAACTGACTCTGAGCCTGACAGGGAAGCTGGATGAGCGCAAGGAGAGTGGTAGAGCTCTGGGCCTACTAGAGGAACTGGTAACTATGAGCTTAGCAGGGTAGGAGCCTGATGACCCACCTGGGCTGGGGACTAAGAGGCAACTAGGGCTGGAGACAGCAGACCCACGATAACTGGAGACTGAGGACCTAGTCCTAGGGACTGAGAGCCGACTAGGGCTGGAGACAGCAGACCCAGCACAGCTAGAGCCTGAGGACGTAGTGCTAGGGATTGAGGGCAGATGAGGGATGAGGACTGAGAACCTAGCGCAGGTAACTTGTGGCAGGAGGCTCTAAGCTTGGCGGACTAGGCTACTGCCTACCAACTAAAGCGGGGGACTCTGATCTCAGCAGGGCAGGAGACTGCAGACCTGCAAACGGGCCAGCTAACTTAGGAACTAGCATGGAAGGAGGTTCTAAGCCTGGCAGGCTGGATGCTGCGTACCCAATAAGGCGGGCGTCTGCGGTCCATGCAGGGCATGATAATGCAGACCTGACGGTGAAGCAAACATGTGTCTTAGGTGGGTAGGATACCTAGGGCCTGGCAGAGCAACAAACGTAGGGGCTACTAGTACAGGGAACAGTGGACTTGGGGCCTAACAGTATGGCAGGAGTCCAGGAACATAAGTCAGATCACTGTGAACCTGCAACTAGTGCTAAAGACTAAAGGCCGGGTACAGACGGAAACTGAGAGCCTTGCTGGGGGAGCAAGATACATCTGACCTATCGAAGGGCTGAGATACACTAGACCTACCGAGGGGGCAGGATAGACTGGACCTACCGGGAAGGCAGAGAACTCTAGCCCTACTGGGAAGGCAGGCAACTCCAGACTTACTTGAGGAAACACTTGGCCTCCTGGGAAGGCTGGAAACTGACCCTGCCGGGAAGGAATTGAACTCTGAGGCGAGGTCTGGAAGGTCTGGAGGTAGCAGGGCCCTCGGGATTGGAACTAGCACAGTGCTGGCAGGCGGGGCTGGAGAGGCCCCAACGTTCTGGCTGCACTTGACATCTGCCGTATCTGCAGGCTGTAGCGCCATCCTAGGAGCAGGTGAAGAATCAATCACTGGCTTGGGAGCTGGAGAGGCATTTGGAAACTTTGTGGTTGAAGGTTCCAAGGCAGCAGACAGTCGAACCTCAGGCACCCAAGCATCTGCCTTGACTAGCAGGTGATCCCCACTGGGAGGACAGGACAGCTCCACAATGGCAACCAGAACTGGCCACATGGCCGTGGCTGGCTGTGGGTCCACGATTGCAGCGGGAGTCTCCTTAACTATGGCTAGTCAAGGCTCTGCTGGCACTTAGACAATTTAAACAACATGCGCAATCTAAAATATACACAAACATTAGCTTCAAGATAACATAGTACTATTACAATGCAGTTACACATGTAGGAAAGTAGCTATACGTACTATTAGTAACTATTTAGCAGCATAAAACCCCCACAGTAGGCGTCACAACTTACTTAGATCCACACACAATCTTCGCAGTGAACACAGTAAACTCGGTCTTCCGACGACTAAACTATTCTGACCTGGGATGAGAATGGTCAGGGTCCAGATGTGCAGTTGCGCTTGCTGATTGGTGAAAACCAGGCTGTTATTAACAGCTTAGAAGGGGAGAAATCTTCCTAACAGTACTGTGGGGAAAGTCATGCGCACATCCTTTTTTACAATAATACAGGAAGGCACAATTTATAGTCCAATATTTGCATGTGTTTTGGGGAAGTGGGGATTGGGGGGGGGAGTGTTTAAACTGTACTGTATTTAGCAATCATAATACGTGTGTGTGTGTGTGTGTGTGTGTGTGTGTGTGTGTGTGTGTGTGTGTGTGTGTGTGTGTGTGTGTGTGTGTGTGTGTGTGTGTGTGTGTGTGTGTGTGTGTGTGTGTGTGTGTGTGTGTGTGTGTGTGTGTGTGTGTGGTCGACATCTTACATTCTCAAATCAAATCAAATTAATTATATAGCCCTTCGTACATCAGCTGATATCTCAAAGTGCTATTCAGAAACCCAGCCTAAAACCCCTAACAGCAAGCAATGTGTAGAAGCACGGTGGCTAGGAAAAACTCCCTAGAAAGGCCAAAACCTAGGAAGAAACCTAGAGAGGAACCAGGCTATGAGGGGTGGCCAGTCCTCTTCTGGCTGTGCCGGGTGGAGATTATAACAGAACATGGCCAAGATGTTCAAATGTTCATAAATGACCAGCATGGTCAAATAATAAGAATCACAGTAGTTGTCTAGGGTGCAGCAAGCCAGCACCTCAGGAGTAAATGTCAGTTGGATCATTAAGAGTATCCGTCACGACTCCGACCGGAGGTGGCTCCCCTTCCCGTTCGGGTGGCGCTCGGCGGTCGTCGTCGCCGGCCTACTAGCTGCCACTGTTTCTTTCTCCCCCTCCTTGTATGTTGATTGATTACACCTGTTATGAGTTGTGGTGATTGGTAGGGCTTTATTAGTCAGCCGGCCCGCCTGTTTCTTTGGATTGTTTGGTGTTACTTTTGTGTACGTTTGAGACGAACGTGTTTGTTCCTGTTCGTGGGTTTTTGCTATACTGTTTCAGTCCGTGTGTTTGAGGCGTTTGTTTTGTTCGGCACCCAGTGGTTTTGTGAGGTGGCCTGTGTCCGCCGTTTGTGCAATAAAGAGCACTATTTTGAACTCTCTGTTTCCTGCACCTGACTTCAGACCCATGACACCCAGATCGTTACAGTATCTCTACCGCGCCTGCGGTCTCTAGAGAGTTGAAAACAGCAGGTCTGGGACAGGTAGCACGTCTGGTGAACAGGTCAGGGTTCCTTAGCCGCAGGCAGAACAGTTGAAACTGGAGCAGCAACACGTCCAGGTGGACTGGGGACAGCAAGGAGTCATCATGCCAGGTCGTCCTGAGGCATGGTCCTAGGGCTCAGGTCCTCCGAGAGAGAGAAAGGAAGAGAGAAAGAGAGAATTAGAGAGAGCATACTTAAATTCACACAGGACAACGGATAAGACAGGAGAAGTACTCCAGATATAACAAACTGACCCTAGCCCCCCGACACATAAACTACTGCAGCATAAATACTGGAGGCTGAGACAGGAGGGGTCAGGAGACACTGTGGCCCCATCCGATGATACCCCCGGACAGGGCCAAACAGGAAGGATATAACCCCACCCACTTTGCCAAAGCACAGCCCCCACACCACTAGAGGGATATCTTCAACCACCAACTTACCATCCTGAGACAAGGCCGAGTATAGCCCACAAAGATCTCTGCCACGGCACATCCCAAGGGGGGGCGCCAACCCAGACAGGAAGATCACGTCAGTGACTCAACCCACTCAAGGGACGGCATGAAAGTGACTCAGCCCCTGTAATAGGGTTAGAGGCAGAGAATCCCATTGGAGAGAGGGGAACCGGCCAGGGAGAGACAGCAAGGGCAGTTCGTTGCTCCAGTGCCTTTCCGTTCACCTTCACACTCCTGGGCCAGACTACACTCAATCATATGACCTACTGAAGAGATGAGTCTTCAGTAAAGACTTAAAGGTTGAGACCGAGTCTGCGTCTCTCACTTGGGTAGGCAGACCATTCCATAAAAATGGAGATCTATAGGAGAAAGCCCTGCCTCCAGCTGTTTGCTTAGAAATTCTAGGGACAATTAGGAGGCCTGTGTCTTGTGACCGTAGCGTACGTGTAGGTATGTACGGCAGGACCAACTCGGAAAGATAGGTAAGAGCAAGCCCATGTAATGCTTTGTAGGTTAGCAGTAAAACCTTGAAATCAGTCCTTGCTTTAACAGGAAGCCAGTGTAGGGAGGCTAGCATTGGAGTAATATGATCAAATTGTTTGGTTCTAGTCAGGATTCTAGCAGCCGTATTTAGCACTAACTGAAGTTTATTTAGTGCTTTATCCGGGTAGCTGGAAAGTAGAGCCCAATTTTGCTATTTTGTGACTTTCTTTCGTGTTGATCCTTACTTCTTTGTTCCCTTGTATACATACTCCATTGTTCAGGCTACCCAAGGAGGGGTGGAGTTGTTGTTAGACTCAGAAGCATAGAAAATCGTCCATCACTCCCCTCCGTTTCATTATTAAATTCCCAGTCACCTATAAACTTGATATCATTGGCCACTTCAATAATGCCACTTTAAGAATGTTAACATATCTTGCATTACTTATTTCATATGTATATACTGTATACTGTATTATACGCTATCTATTGTATACTATCTATTGCTTCTTAGCCGCTCTGTCACTGCTCATCCATATATTTTAGATTTATATATTCTTATCCCATTCCTTTACTAGATTGTGTGTATTAGGTTTTGTTGTGGAATTTGTTAGATATTAAGTTTTGTTGTGGAGATGTTAGATATTACCTGTTAGGTACTGCTGCACTGTCTAGAAGCATAAGCTTTTCGCTAACCATATGTACTGTATGTGACCAATACAATTTGATTTGATCTCCCGCTTTGGTTTTGTAAAGTCTGCTGTCCGGTTGCGACGAAACATTCAATTTTAATGTCCATATTGCTTGGTCAGCCAAGTTTCTGAAAAGCATAGAATATTACAGCTTTCCACGTCCCATTGGTAGAAAACTCTCAAACAGAGCTCATCCAACTTGTTCTCAAGTGAAGGTAGGCAGCCGCCTCTCTGTGCTTGTGATGGCTGTTTAACAGTCTGATGGCCTTGAGATAGACACTGTCTTTCAATCTCTCTGTCCCAGCTTTGATGCACCTGTACTAACCTCGTCTTCTGGATGGAAGCGGGGTGAACAGGCAGGTGGTTTTTGTCCTTGATGATCTTTTTTGCCTTCCTGTGACATTGAGTGTTGTAGGTGTCCTGGAGGGTAGGTAGTTTGCCCCACTTTTACCAACACATCTCCTGCGCCAAAAGAGGCGCTAACACTCTGGACCATTTTTACTCTACCCACAGAAACGAATATAAGGCCCTGTCTTGCCCTCCCTTTGGAAAACAAGACCGTGACTCCATGCTCCTGCTTCCTGCTGAGGAGCAAAAACTCAAACAGGGAGTACCAGTGATGCACTCAGTACAGAAGTGGTCCGACGAAGTGGACACTAAGCTACAAGACTGTTACGCTAGCACAGGCTGGAATACAGAATGTTCAGGGATTCATTCGAATACATTGAGGAGTCATGGACTTCATCAATAAGTGCATCGACGACATCGTCCCCACAGTGACTGTACGTACTTACCCTAACCAAGAGCCATGGATTACAGGCAGTATTCAGGCCTGGCTAAATCCTGGAGCTACCGCTTTCAAGGAATGGGACATGGAAATGTACACTAGCAAGAAAGCCTGCTACGACCTCTGACGAGCCATCAACCATACATAGCATTAAGATAGAATCCTACTACACCGGCTCAGACGCTAGTCAGATGTCGCAGGGTTTGCAGACTAATACAGATTACAAAGGTAATTCAATGCCTTCTATGCTCGCTTGCCTTTAATGCTCGCCCCTGAAATGCTTTGAAAGGCTGGTCATGGCACACATCAACACCATCATCCCAAACACTCTGGACCAACTACAATTCGCCTACCGCCTCAACACCTAGGCCCTTGAGGGGTCTGTGCTTAGTCCTCTCCTGTACTCCCTGTTCACCCATGACTGTGTGGCAACAAAAAACTGCAACACCATCATCAAGTTTGCTGACGACACGACGGTGGTAGGCCTGATCACAGACGACGATAAGAGACCTGGCAGCGTGGTGCCAGGACAACAGCCTCTCCCTTAATAGCAGCAAGTCAAAGCAGCTGTTCGTGGACTACAGGAAAAAAAGTGGTGAGCACGCCCCCATCAACATTGACAGGGCTGTAATGGAGTGGGTCTCACACCAGCACAGTGGTGAAGAAGGTGCGACAGCGCCTCTTCCCCCCGAGGATCTCTCTCTGATCCTCATAAAGTTTTATAGCTGCATTATTGAGAGCATTTTGAATGGCTGCATTGCTGCTTGGTATGGCAACTGCACCGCCCTCGATCGCAAGGCACTACAAAGGGTGGTTTGGACAGCCCAGTACATCATTGGGGCCGAGCTCCCTGTCATCCAGGACCTCTATACCAGACGGTGTCAGAGGACAGCACCAGCCACCCAAGCAATAGACTGTTTACTCTGCTACCGCATGGCAAGCGGTATCGGAGTGCCAAGTCTGGGACCAAAAGGCACCTGAACAGCTTCTACCCCCACACTATAAGAGTGCTGAACAGCTACCCAGACTATTACATTGACCCTTTTTTGCACTGACTGTCTTATACTGACTTTATGCACAGTCACTGGACTCTACCCACACACTCACACATACTTACACTGACACTCCACCACACACATACACACACACACACACACACACACACACACACACACACACACACACACACACACACACACACACACACACACACACACACACACACACACACACACACACACACACACACTCACACACTCACACACACAAAATGCACACATATATATTGACACACACACATGCACACACTTTCACGCTCTCCACATACGCTGCTGCTACTCTGTTGATTATCTATCCTGATTGCCTAGTCACTTTTACCCCTATCTATATTTACATATTACCTCAATTACCTCGTACCCCTGCACATTTACTCGTACCGGTACTCCTTGTATATAGCCTCGTTATTGTTATTTACTGTGTTACTATTTTCTCTTTTTATTTGCTACTTTTTAAAAACGTTTTAACTGCATTGTCGGGGAAAAAGGCTTGAAAGAAAGCACTTCACTGTAAAGTCTACAGCTGTTGTTTTCGGCGCATGTGACAATTATTATTTGTGTGTGTGTGTGTGTGTTACGTATGTGTGTGTGTGTGTGTGTGTGTGTGTGTGTGTGTGTGTGTGTGTGTGTGTGTGTGTGTGTGTGTGTACGTATGTGTGTGTGTGTGTGTGTGTGTGTGTGTGTGTGTGTGTGTGTGTGTGTGTGTGTGTGTGTGTGTGTGTGTGTGTGTGTGTGTGTGGCATTATAAAACAGGTTGTTTGGATCCTGGCTGCTGATTGGTTGATAGCAGGGAGTTATTCACCACAATCGATGGGTAATTCCTGCAGTTCCATTTGATTTATCATTGAGCATCCACTGTCCCACAACCCCACCAGGCATGCTATATACTTAGTCTCCTCTGGAAAACAATATTTCCCCATGCTAGTAGCATAGCTTTTTTTTGCGATCTCCCCATGCAGTGCATATGATGAACGTGTCGAGACTGAAAGCTTCTCTGAGACAGATAAATTCATATATCAGGATCTTTATAATGGATATAGAAACAAAGTGCACATAGTTTGCTGTCTTTTCAGCTGCTTGATATGATTGTGTGCTAGCTTTAGTTGGCTAACTAGCAAAGGAAAAGTAGCCTAGCTAGCTCCCATAGCTTTCTTATGGACTCGCCAATTCGCTGGTTGTTACCTATTTATAAATTATTTATTAAATCAGAATTTAAGGAATCATTTTACCTCTCATAGCTAGCTACATGCCAACGATTTGTTTAGCATAGCAACATTGCAAATACTGTGGAATGAATAGAACTAATGACCAGCCTATTTGGCTAGCAGCTTCAGAACCTCAGAACTAACAACTGGATTTTGCCCGGACTATATCGTCTGGTGGAAGGATTAAATAAAACAAATGTACTCATTAAAAAATATTTTTTAATGAAAACATGTCATTAATATGTTTTTAATATGTGACTCGTTTCAGGAAACTAGGCATATGTCGCTACTTCACAGGAGAGCCATATAAACATACACTTCTTTTTTTTTAAATCAAAATGCATTTTTTGGCCTAGTTGGTTAGTTGATTTAGCCACAGAAAAAGTCAGCAACCTTCCCGCTAGCCATGATTGGCTGAGATAATAATTTGGCTGGACATGCCGAGAGATCGAGTTTTGAAATCAATGGAATTAGAGTATGATAGCTAAGAAGATGGAGGAAACACCTGTCTCCGGATTACATCTTCAAACTAAGGGAAACCATTGCATCCGTGACAGAGAGGGAGAAGTGTCCTTCCACGTACACAGTTAAGATAGTATAGCTAGCTACATTTTCAGATATTACACATTTCAAATTTAGTCAGAAAGTCATTGCAAGTTAAAGTGCAAGTTAAAGTGTTCATTGTAAGTTAAAGTGTACTGTTAGCTAGCTAGCTAACGTTATCTGGCTGGCTCGCTGGCTAACGTTACTTGTATGATCTGTGTAGTAATATTATTTTTTATCTCAGAGCCAATTGCTTTGCTATTTATGGTCTAATATTAGCTAGCTAACCTGGTTGCTTAGCTACCTGCAGATTCATGCAGGGTAGTAACGTCATGATTTGGGATTATGGTTCATTGTTTAGATAGCTAGCTAGCTACATGTCTTAACAAAAGACTCCACTATGTAAGTAACCATTTCAATAGAATGTTAATGATGTCAATTTGACAATTGTTGATAGAAGTAGCTGGTAAAGTCGCCCTGGCTATCTATTCTGATTTCAGAGCACTCTCGTCTGAGTGTGCCAGAGCACAAAATAACTGACGAAATTACGAACGCTCAAAACCTGTAGAATATGGCCGGTGTCAGTAAAACAGCTTAATTAAATAGTTGTAAGCAGCACATTCACAGTCACCAACGCTCTGGATAACATAAAAACAGCCTAACCAGCTCTGCTATGAAGAGTGAAATGGTCAGAGTGAGCTGTTCTCTCATTTGCATCTGAAATTAGCTAGCAATCTAGCCAACAGAAGTTGCGAACGATGCTGAATGGGTGTAGACAAAGGCCATTTTCTCAAAAGTGAGGTTACAAGTTTATCAAACTATCCCACTGTTCCTCAACTGTAGTGTATAATATAACATTTTCTATTTCTGAGTCTCTACTTTTATCCACTGTAAAAAACACTGTTTCACATTTTGCTACAAAAGACCGAGTCAAGCTCGACAGGTCACATATGTCCGGGTTTGGCCGGGGTAGGTCGTCATTGTAAATAATAATTTGTTCTTAAAACCTCTACAGGATCGGTGGCTTAAATTCGTGTTAATCTAACTGCACTGTTCAATTTACAGTAGCTATTACAGTGAAATTTTGCCATGCTATTGTTTGAGGATAGTGCACAGTTATGAACTTGCAAAGTTATTAATAAACCAATTAGGCACAGTCTTGATACAAATGTTGAACATAAATGCAATGGTTCATTGGATCAGTCTAAGACTTTGCACATACACTGCTGCCATCTAGTGGCCAAAATTCAATTTGCTCCTGGGCTGCAATAATACATTATGGCCTTTTTCTTGCATTTGAAAGATGATGGTGCAAAAAAAGGTTGTTTTTTCTTTGTATTATCTTTTACCAGATCTAATGTGTTATATTCTCCTACATTAATTTCACTTTTCCACAAACTTCAAAGTGTTTCCTTTCAAATGGCATCAAGAACATGCATATCCTTGCTTCAGGTCCTGATCTACAGGCAGTAAGATTTGGGTATGTCATTTTAGATGAACATTTTTAATAATTAAGAAACATCTGTTTAGTAGTGTGTCTGGTTGGGGATCTGCGTGGCCCCAACTGACCCAAGGACAAAGCCTGCTTTAGTACTGTAGCCCTTTCCTGCAGTCAAATGACTTAATGGCCTCATGGGTGAAATGTTATTAAGATTTTCATAATGTATAAAAAACAAAAAGCTGTTGAAAATCCAGTGTTTCTATGTCAAACGGTTTTGTTAGATTTCAGTATTCTGTGATGTATATAAAGTGTAATATTGGGATGCAAACTCAAAATTGTATTAATTTAAACTCTATATATGACATTGTACAGCTGTCTTATTTTTTTGTAAGCCCATAACTTTGTGTGTGAGGTGTATACTTTTGTTTCAAAGTAGATTTGTTTAAGACTACCAAGAAACACTGTGTGATCCTGATTTAGCCCACTGCAGGAAAAGTTTAAAAAAACTCCCTCCAGGATTTACAACTTAACAATAGGAACAGTGGCTGTATCTCAAATGGCTGTGTCTATTCCCTATGGGTCCTGGTAAAAAGTGGTGCACTAATGTACAATAAGGAAAAACTCCAGGTACAAATACACTTTATCTAGTCCTTGGTCTATTTCCTAATCTGACTTTGGTGCAGGTCATGTTGTTCTACACTTACAGTCCCTGGTAAACACACATTATATCAAAGAAAATCTAAGTTTATTTGTCACATGCACAGGATACAATTGGTACAGTGAAATGGTTACTTCCATAGTAGCAATATCAAAAACAGAAAGTGTCCAGAGAAAAAATATTTTATAAATAATTTATCATTATTAGATGATATTTACCCAACACACTTGTCTAAATTGATGGCTCATGTGAAGGAAATTATAGAATCACTCCACATCCACATCTAACTAAGTGGATGTGTCACTATTGTCTAGACATGTACACATGATCATGAAATACAATAGATGGCAGTAACCACCCCCAGACACACCTGGCTAACTTTTGTTTAGACATTTAGCTAGCTAGCTTGACAAACAATGAACCGGAATAATCCCAACTCATACTTCTACCAATACAAACATTGTCATAGCTGTAGTATGAATCTGCAGGTAGTGAAAGCTAACCAACTAGGTTCAATGTTAGCTAGCTAACATTAGGCTATAACTAACAATGCAAATGGGTTTCTGATTCGAATAATATTACGACACAGATCATACAAGTAATGATGTTGTTCATGTTTACAACACTATTATTATACAATGTAGAAAATAGTAAAAATAAAGAAAAACCCTTGAATGAGTAGGTGTGTCCAAACTTTTGACTGGTACTACATCTCTGATGTAGGTGGCAGGGCATAATCAAAGAAAAAGGAAAGTGTTTTTTGGCAACAATGCAAATGTTCTGTCTTTTTCCCTGCTCTTGTTTATGTATGTCCTTATTTCTCACTAAGAACATCAAGCAGCTTCTTATAATTCCTCTGTTCCTCTCTAATTAAGAAGAAAACATGTTAATGGGCAGCCTCCAGCGGAATAATTAAGATTGTGATTAGAGCACAGATACTGTCTGCCAGAACATGTCTGGTGCTGGGGTAATCATCCAGACGCTGACATTTACAGCAGCAACATGACGTCAACTGGATGCTTACAGGCAGAGCTTCTACTAAAGGGAAAATATGAGACATTATTCACATCTTTTGTCCGTCATGTGTTGTATCAACAATTTTAAATGTGATAAGAAAAGCAGGTGTTTCAAACCTGGTGGTGAAATGTAGGTGAAAATGTAATGTTATCTTTTACAGTATAAAGTGCCATTGTAAAATATGACTTTATATCATCCCTTCTGATTCAACAATATTGAAAATCCACGCACTCAGCAACTGCATAGGCTCTTCCAGATTTCTCTATGAATTGCAGTTGGCTCAATTCTCAATTGCATTCAAGTCTGACTTACATAATATATTAGCTGGTGAATTAATTAGTTAGATTGAGATGATATATACATAAATATACTGTATGTAATTTGTGAGAATAGGGAAAATGGAATTCATCAGTATCGAAGTGATTATGAGTGAGTGTGTGTGTAGCACCCCGGGTAAAGCTTGTTCAAACACCAGATGATATTATTTAAGTGATCATCAGTGCATCATGGAGACAGTAGCCCTGTACTACTTCTTAATGAGATGTGGAGCTACCTTAGTCACATTGCTGTGGAGGGAGGGTGTCACATTGGGTAGAGAGACTGCAATGTGCAGGCAGACCACGTTTCCTCCCACTAATGAGAAATTCAAAGGTTTCTCCCTGATAAAGCCAGCATAGCAACAGTAGAAAAAAAGCTGCTGTCTCAGATTCTCTCTCTTGCTCCTCCTGTCTCTTATTCTCTCTCTCTCTCTCTCTCTCTCTTTCTCTCTCTCTCTCTCTGGCTGTCTCAGATTCTCCCTCTCGTTCCTCCTCTCTCTCTCTCTCTCTTTCTCTCTGCACCTTCGGTTTAGTTTGTTTCATCATGTTTTTCACAGTCTGATGGACTTCTCCTATTTCCTACCTTCCTTGGAAATTCACCAGCAGAAGTATTGGTTTATTTGGATCCCCATTAGCTTTTGCCAAAGCAGCAGCTATTCTTCCTGGGGTCCACACAAAAACATAAAACACGACAAGTAACAAAACATTGATACACTGATAGACAAGAACAGTCACACAAATCTTAAATATAACAATAAAGTTGCAACATGTAGTGACACGTGTCTGTGCTGTTTGGAGTTAGTCTTCAGTGGTCTACAGCGGCTGCCACTCCTCCCCCTTAAGCTTCTCAACTGAAGATCCAGAACAATGCTACAGAGATGCACCAAGAGGCAGGGTTCAATCTCTGCCTCTATAATCATTCAAATAAATCTTATGTATACGGATGTTGGGCATGTGTAAAGGGGATTTTCAGGTGAATTAAAGAGACAGGAGAATTAAAGTCACTAAAAATCTTTCTGGTTTAATACATGTTGCAACAGGGAGACTAGATCCAAGACAGAAGCAGAGAAAATGACTCCCGGTCCTTCTCTGAGAAAGCACTTATATATTAATCTCACAGCTCCTAATGTTCTGTAAACACCAGTTTGAGAGGCTTGTAGGAAGTCACAACATCAACTGCTACGTAGATGTCAGCTGCTACATAGACATGGTGGCCCTATTCATGGCTCCTAAGCAACTATGAAGTATTTTTTTATATATTTTTTATATTAGAACTCACCAGCATTTTGACCAGAAATACAATTTTCCTGAATCGGACCCTTTGTTCGTTCCCCCCAAGGCAGATCCAGTTATCCCAGAGACTGCTCCAAGGCACCGCCGGCGGAGAAGAGGTATTCGGAGTGGACTTTTAGTCCAAATCAGGAGGCGTGCATATCATCCATTGCTTCCGAGTATATTACTCGCTAACATACTCTGTTTCACAGAATCATGGCTCTCTCCGTATATGCTGTCCCCGTCCATACAGCCAGCTGGGTTCTCAGTACATCGCGAAGACAGGAATAAAGAACTCTCCGGGGGAAAAAAAGGTGGAGGTATATGTTTCATAATTCATGCTGTGATTGTGGTAACACACAGGAACTCAACTCCTTTGTTCGTCCGACCTAGAATACCTCACAATCAAAAGCCGACCGCATTACATCCCGAGAGAATTATCTTTGGTCATCGTCACAGCTGTGTATATTCCCCCTCAAGCCGATACCACAATGGCTCTCAAGGAACTACACTGGCCTTTGTACAAACTGGAAACTGCATATCCTCAGGCCACATTTGTTGTAGCTGGGGACTTTAATAAAGCAAATCCTATGAAAACTCTACCGAAGGTATATCAACACATTGCCTGCGCCACTAGCGCATCAAAAAACTCTCGGCCATTGCTAATCTCCCTTCCGGGACAGCTGCAAGGCCCTCCCCACCCTCCCTTTGGCAAATCAGATCATGCCTCCATCCTGCTCCTCCCTTTCTATGTTTGCAGACGACACAACAGTGGTAAGCCTCATTACCAACAACGACGAGACAGCCTACAGGGAGGTGAGGGTCCTGGTGGAGTGGTGTCAGGAAAATAACCAATCCCTCAATGTCAACAAATGAAGGAGCTCATCGTGGACTTCAGGAGACAGCAGAGTGGTCACACCTCCATTCACATCAACGGGGCCGCAGTGGAGAAGGTGAAAAGCTTCAAATTCCTCTGCGTACACATCACTGACAATCTGAAATAATCCACCCACACAGACAGTGTGGTGAATAAGGTGCAACATCTTCTCTTCAATCTCAGGAGGCTGAAGAAATTTGGCTTGGCACCTAAAACCCTCACAAACGTTTACAGATGCACCATTGAGAGCATCCTGTCGGGCTGTATCACTGTCTAGGACGGCAACTGCACCGTCAACATCTGCAGGGCTTTCCAGAGGGTGATGCAGTACGCCCAACGCATCACACTCCCTGCCCTCCAGGACATCTAGAGCATCCGGTGTCACAGGAAGGCCAAGAAGATCATCAAGGACCTCAGTCACCCAAGCCACAGCCTGTTCACTCTGCTACCATCCAGAATGCGAGGTCCGTAAAGGTGCATCAAAGCTGAGACTGAGATACTGAAAAACAGCTTCTATCTCAAAGCCATCAGACTGTTAAATATTTACAACTAGCCGGCCTCCGCCCACACCCTGCCCTAAACTCAGTTCATCTACCATGCACCTTACAGGCTGCTGCCCTATGTAAATAGTCATGGAACACAAGTCACTTTAAAAATGTTTACATACTGTTTTACTCATTTCATTACCTAACATGGACAGTATTCTAGCCAAGGCATATCCTATCTAACTATTACTGTGAATATACTATTTTTCAGATATACTACACATTATGTCCGTATACTGTCCATATTGTCTATACTTCCCATCACATATATACAAAAGTATGTGGACACCCCTTCAAATGAGTGAATTCGGCTATTTCAGCCACACCCGTTGCTGACAGATGTATACAATTGAGCACACAGCCATGCAATCACCACAGACAAACATTGGCCGTAGAATGGCCTTACTGAAGAACTCAGTGACTTTCAATGTGGCACTGTCATAGGATGCCACATTTCCAACTCGTCAGTTTGCAAAATTTCTGCCCTGCTAGAGCTGCCCCGGTCAACTAGAAGTGGTGTTATTGTGAAGTGGAAATATCTATGAGGAACAACGGCTCAGCCACTAAGTGATAGGTCACACAAGCTCACAGAACGCGACTGAAGCATGCAACGCGTAAAAATCGTCTGTACTCGGTTGCAACACTCACTACCAAGTTCCAAACTGCCTCTGGAAGCAACGTCAGCGCGAGAACTGTTCATCAAGAGCTTCATTAGTTGGGTTTCCATGGCCGAGCGGCCGCACACAAGCTTGTTATCACCATGCGCAATGCCAAGCTTTGGCTGGAGTGGTGTAAAGCTCACCACCATTGGACTCTGGAGCAGTGGAAACGTGTTCTCTGGAGTGATGAATCACGCTTCACCATCTGGCAGTCCAATGGACAAATCTGGGATGCCATGATTACGACACTTGCCCAAATGCATAGTGCCAACCGTAAAATTTGGTGGAGGAGGAATCTGTCACGCCCTGGCCTTAGTTATCTTTATTTTCTGGAATATTTTGGTTAGGTCAGGGTGTGACAGGGGGGATGTTTGTGTTCTTGTCTTGTCTTGGGTGGTTGTAGTGTCTAGGGGGTTTTGTTAGAGTGTATGGGTTAGTGTTGAGTGTAGGTTTCTAGGTATGTCTATGGTTGCCTGAATGGTTCTCAATCAGAGACAGCTGTCATTCATTTGTCTCTGATTGGGAGCCATATTTAAGGCAGCCATAGGCATTGGGCTGTTGTGGGTAATTGTCTATGTCATTGTGTAGTGTTTAGTGTCAGCACGATTTATTTAAATAGCTTCACGATCGTCAGTTTGTTGTTTTTGTTTCGTCGTTATAATTAAAAAGAATGTATTTTTCACACGCTGCGTTTTGGTCCTCTCTTCCACGTCAAGACGATCGTGACAGAATCCAAATTCCTGGCAACAGTTTGGGGAAGGCCCTTTCCTGTTTCAGCATGACAATGCCCCTGTGCACAAAGCGAGGTCCATACAGAAATGGTTTGTCGAGATCAGTGTGGAAGAAATTGACTGACCTGCACAGAGCCCTGACCTCAACCCCATCGAACACCTTTAAGATTCATTGGAATGCCGGCTGCGAGCCAGGCCTAATCGCCCAACGTCAGTGCCCGACCTCACTAATGCTCTTGTGGCTGAATGGAAGCAAGACCCCGCAGCAATGTTCCAACATCTATTGGAAACCCTTCCCAGAAGAGTGGAGGCTGTTATAGCAGCAAAGGGGGACCAACTCCATATTAATGCCCATGATTTTAGAATGAGATGTTCGAAGAGCAGGTGTCCACATACTTTTAGTCATGTAGTGCATACTGTATATTGTGTGGATATTTGTTATGTATCTTATTTATCACACGTATACAGCTACAGAGCCATTGAGGAGAAAATCTGTCAGGCATCGCTTTTATATTCCCAATCATTGCGCAACATTTCTAAATGCAATCGTGTTAAAAAAAGTTTTTGGGCAATGATTAAAAAGAGATACTATTTGTATTTCTCAACGGATAATTGACGTGCACTTTCCATTCGCCATTCAAATGCACCACTTTGCAATGAGCTGGAGGTACAGTAGTATGCATTTTGAAAACATATAGCTACTTAATTGTTTGAAACCTGAACATTTTATTACATATTATGAAGCATGTTTAACCTTGCTTCAAAGTAGCCAATGCAAAATCTGAACATAACCGTGGAGGCGATAATTTTATAAAGACTTCCATATGCCATTGAAACCAGTCACTATTTCCCCAATTTTCAACATTCTTTCATTGTCATAAGGCTAGGGGACGCTAAGCTTTCCCTAAGTAAATTTAATTAAATTGCCAAAATTATAAAGCCTAATTAGCCTACTCCTGTCCAGGAGCGCAGCCAGGGATTTTGGGCCCCATGAAGAGATATCACATTGGGACCCACCACCACAGACCACACCAACCCTGCACAATTGTTGTAACCACACACTTCCAGAACCCGATACAGAATTCCAAACCCATTCAAAGCTTTAAATAACTCTACCTTTGCAGGCTTGCAACTCACTTTTAGTCCAATAATTACTGTACGATATTTACTGACAGTGAGCTGTGAAAATATAACACTGTGGAGACATGCATGCAACATACTAATTGAGTGTATGTAAACTTCTGACTCACTGGGAATGTGATGAAAGAAATAAAAACTGAAATAAATCATTCTCTCTACTATTATTCTGACATTTCACATTCTTAAAATAAATTGGTGATACTATTGGGAATTTTTACTAGGATTAAATGTCAGGAATTGTGAAAAACTAAGATTAAATGTATTTGGCTAAGGTGTATGTAATCTTCCGACCCAATGTGTAATCACATTCCGACCCACTGGGAATGTGATGAAAGAAATAAAAGCTGAAATAAATCATTCTCTCTGCTATTATTCTGACATTTCACATTCTTAAAATAAAGTGGTGACCCTAACTGACCGAAGACAGGACATTTCTACTCAGATTGAATGCCATGAATTGTGAAAAACTGAGTTTAAATGTAAATGGCTGAGGTGTATGTAAACTTCCAACTTCAACTGTATACAGTCGTGGCCAAAAGTTTTGAGAATGACAGAAATATTAATTTTCACAAAGTCTCCTGCCTCAATTTGTTTGATGGCAATTTGCATATACTCCAGATAGATATGAAGAGTGATCAGATGAATTGCAATTAATTGCAAAGTCTCTCTTTGCCATGCAAATGAACTGAATCCCCAAAAACATTTCCACTGCATTTCAGCCCTGCCACAAAGGACCAGTTGACATCCTGTCAGTGATTCTCTCGTTAACACAGGTGTGAGTGTTGATGAAGACAAGGCTGGAGATCACTCTGTCATGCTGATTGAGTTCGAATAACAGACTGGAAGCTTCAAAAGGAGGGTGGTGCTTGAAATCATTCTTCTTCCTCTGCCAACTATGGTTACCTGGAAGGAAACACGTGCCGTCATCATTGCTTTGCACAAAAAGGGCTTCACAGGCAAGGATATTGCTGCCAGTAAGATTGCACCTAAATCAACCATTTATCGGATCATCAAGAACTTCAAGGAGAGCGGCTCAGTTGTTATGAAGAAGGCTACAGGGCGCCCAAGAAAGTCCAGCAAGCGCCAGGACCGTCTCCTAAAGTTGATTTAGCTGCGGGATCGGGACACCACCAGTACAGAGCTTGCTCAGGAATGGCAGCAGGCAGGTGTGAGCGCATCTGCACGCACAGTGAGGTGAAGACCCCTTTCTGATTGTTTGGGGAATCCGGAAAAAAGCTTGTCCGGAGAAGACAAGGTGAGCGCTACAATCAGTCCTGTGTCATGCCAACAGTAAAGCATCCTGAAACCATTCATGTGTGGGGTTGCTTCTCAGCCAAGGGAGTGGGCTCACTCACAATTTTGCCTAAAAACACAGCCATGAATCGAGAATGGTACCAACACATCCTCCAAGAGCAACTTCTCCCAACCATCCAGGAACAGTTTGGTGACACACAATGCCTTTTCCAGCATGATGGAGCACCTTGCCATAAGGAAAAAGTGATAACTAAGTAGTACGGGGAACAAAACATTGATATTTTGGGTCTATGGCCAGGAAACTCCCCAGACCTTAATTCCATTGAAAACTTGTGGTCAACCCTCAAGAGGCGGGTGGACAAACTAAAACCCACAAATTCTGACAAACTCCAAGCATTGATTATGCAAGGATGGGCTGCCATCAGTCAGGATGTGGCCCAGAAGTTAATTGGCAGCATGCCAGGGCAGATTGCAGAGGTCTTGAAAAAGAAGGTTCAACACTGCAAATTTTGACTCTTTGCATCAACTTCATGTAATTGTCAATAAAAGCCTTTGACACTTATGAAATGCTTGCAATTATACTTCAGTATTCCATAGTAACATCTGACAAAAATATCTAAAGACACTGAAGCAGCAAACTTTGTGAAAATGTATATTTGTGTCATTCTCAAAACTTTTGCCCACGACTGTACAGTGTTCAGGTGTCTTACTTCCTTTTGAAACACAGGTGTATGATCTCTGGAATACTTCATGATCAGTGGTTGGCACACAGAAGGGACGTTATCCTCACTAATCTGCCCAACTTTGAGAACAGGATCAAATTATTCTACAAGTTTTGCAGTGCTGTGAAATCTGGTATCCAAGTAACTTATGATTTTGTCCATAGCAGTAAAAAAAACCTGTGTTCCGAAACACTATTGCTGCTGAGCACCTGACAGACTATTATTTCTATAGGAGTAGGTAATTTACGGCTAGCCGTCCCGCTAGCGAGAATACTTCCGTGGGGAAACTGGAGGGTGCGCAATTCAAATAAATAATCACTGTGTTATAGTCTCCTGCCATAATGATTTGATAATTTGTTGCCTCTAAGTTCAATAAATTGGTATAAATGTTTCCGAAGAAGTATGGATCATCCTGATTTGGACCGTATAGATTAATGAGCCAAATTTATTTTCGTCCACTTTCATATTCAAAACATACACCTTCCTTGCGAATCATTCCTGACTATTTGCACATTCAGATCAACATTTTTGTTAATTAATATCATCACACCTTTTGAGTTCCTTTGTCCATGACATCAAATTATTTCACCACCCCATTCCTTTTTCCACACAACTTCATCTGAGGATGTAGAGTGAGTTTCCTGTAAACAGTATATGTTATATTCCTTTTCTTTTAGCCATGTAAAGACTGATCTTCTTTTTTTATAATCTGCTAAACCATTACAATTATAACTGGCTATACTTATTTCACCCCGTACCATAACTAGATACTATTCGGTCTAAATTGATCATAATTAGTGATTGTAAAGTTACTGCCATCAGAGGTATTATGACAGTCAACAAAATAACCTTTCAAATATCGGATCTTTTGAATTCAAGAAATAGGTTCCAGCAATATTTGTTTTATTCCCTTGCCTGTTTGCCTGTGAGCCAATGCCACAGATGTTAGACAATTGAGACAAGATATTACGTGTGTAGTAAATCTGAGTAGGTTGATGTGTATGATATTGGATGTGATTTAGTGAGAGTGTGTACGATGTCTGTATAAGAGTAAGACTATAATGTGTGATGTCCAAATAAATAATAACTCTGCCAATTTGCACGGTTGAATGTCTATGTGTGTAACATGTAGTGCGTATAGCCTTAATACTCATGATGATAATACAATACAATACAATACAATATGTTATTATTCCCCAAGGCCCCTATTCTGATATCTTCCCCTTGCTTGTTGTAAACATATATAAACTTGTAGACAAATACATAAGACAAATACATAAAAACAAATACATAAAAAAGATAGACAAACAATAAACATATTACATTATAAAACAATTCTCAACAATAGAGAGAGAGAGAGAAGAGAAGAGAAAAGAGAGAAAGAGAGAGTGAGAGAAGAGAGCGAGATCAGGTGTGTGTTGGTGTATGTATAAGTCCGAATGTGTAAGCGAGCATGTAATTGAGTACGTGTGTGTTCATATCCACTTCATAGTTTAACCTTTTTATACTAATTGAATATTGTATGTGCATATATACAGTACCAGTCAAACGTTTGGACACACCTACTCATTCAAGGGTTTTTATTAATTTGTACTATTTTCTAAATTGTGGAATAATAGTGAAGACATCAAAACTCTGAAATAACACATATGGAACCATGTAGTAACCCAAAAAGTTTTAAACAAATCAAAATATATTTTACATTTTAGATTCTTCAAAGTAGCCACCATTTGCCTTGATGACAGCCTTGCGCAGTCTGGCATTCTCTCAACCAGGTTCACCTGGAATGCTTTTCCAACAGTCTTGAAGGAGTTCCCATATATACTGAGCTGTTGGCTGCTTTTCCTTCACTTTGCAGTCCAACTCATCCCCAAACATCTTAATTGGGTTGAGGTTGGGTGATTGTGGAGGCCAGGTCATCTGATGCAGTACTCCATCACTCTCCTTCTTGGTCAAATATCCCTTACACAGTCTGGAGGTGTGTTGTGTCATTGGCCTGTTGAAAAACCAATTATACTCCCACTAAGTGCAAACCAGATGGATGGCATACCACTGCAGAATGCTGTGGTTGCCATTCTGGTTAAGTGTGCCTTGAATTCTAAATAAATCACAGACAGTGTCACCAACAAAGCACCATCACACCTCCTCCTCCGTGCTTCATGGTGGGAACCACATCTGCGGAGATCATCCGTTCACCTACACTGTGTCTCACAAAGACACAAATTCTCAAATTTGCACTCATCAGACCAAAGGATGGATTTCCACCGGTCTAATGTCCATTGCTCATGTTTCTTGGCCCAAGCAAGTCTTCTTCTTATTGGTGTCCTTTTAGTAGTGGTTTCTTTGCAGAAATTTGACCATGTAGGTCTGATTCACGTAGTCTCCTCTGAACAGTTGATTTTGAGATGTGTCTGTTACTTGAACTCTGTGAAGCCTTTATTTGGGCAGCAATTTCTGAGGCTGGTAACTATAATGAACTTATCCACTGTAGCAGAGGTAGCTCTGGGTCTGTGGTGGTCTTCAGGAGAGCCAGTTTCATCATAGCCTTGATGGTTTTTGCGACTGAACTTGAAGAAACGTTCAATGTTCTTAATGTTCCGTATTGACTGACCTTCATGTCTTAAAGTAATGACGGACTGTCATTTCTCTTTGCTTATTTGAGCTGTTCTTGCCATAATATGGACTTGGTCTTTTACCAAATAGGGCTATCTTCTGTGTACCACCCCTACCTTGTCACAACTGATTGGCTCAAACACAACTGATTGGCTCAAATGCATTAACCTCTTGACGCTAGGGGTTTTAAATAACGTTTTAAATAACGTTCCCAAGGTAAACAAACTATTTCTCAGGTCCAGATCGTAGAATATGCACATAATTTACAGATTAGGATAGAAAACTCTCCAAAGTTTCCAAAACTGTCAAAATATTGTCTGTGAGTATAACAAAACTGATTCTACAGATGAAAACCTGAGGAAATCTAACCCGGAAGTGATTTTTTTATTTTTTATCTGTGTTTCCTTGCCCGTCTTTCTTCCATTTAAATGGGATCAACCAGATTCTTGGTCAACCACATTCCTTTCCCAATGGCTTCCTCAGGCTGTGACCAGGTGTTAGACATTGTTTCAGGCTTTTATTTTGAAAAATGAGCGAGATTTTTCAAAACTAGTCAGGTGTCCTTTGATTAGTTCCTGCACGTGAGAGGGGTAGCTCTCCATTTTCTTTCTCTCTTTAATTGAATAGGTTACGGTCCGGTTGAAATATTATCGATTATGTTTGTTAAAAACAACCTGAGGATTGATTATAAAAACATTTGACATGTTTCTACGAACATTAGGGATACTTTTTGGAATTTTCGTCGAACGGAACGAGGCTTTGGTTTTCTGAACATAACGCGCAACACAAATGGCGATTTTTTGTTATAAAAGTAATATTTATCGAACAAAAATAATATTTATTGTGTAACCGGGAGTCTCGTGAGTGCAAACATCCGAAGATTATCAAAAGTAAGCGATTCATTTTTTTGCTTTTCTGACTTTTGTGACCATGCTAATTTGGGGCTAGCTGTTCTAGCATTGATTGATACACTCACAAAAGCTTGAATTGCTTTCGCTGCAAAGCATATTTTCAAAATCTGACACGATAGGTGGATTAACAACAAGCTAAGCTGTGTTTTGGTATATTTCACTTGTGATTGCATGATTATAAATATTTTTAGTAATATTTTGCGCCCTGCAATTCAGCGGTTGTTTAGGAAAATGATCCCGCTAAAGAGATCCGTAGCGCAGAGAAGTTAAGAAGGTAAGACATTCCACAAATGAACTTTAAACCTCATGAAGCTGGTTGAGATAATGCCAAGATTGTGCAAAGCTGTGGCTACTTTGAAGAATATCAAATCTAAAATATATTTTGAATTGTTTTACACTTTTTTGGTTACTAAATGATTCTATATGTGTTTTCATAGTTATGATGTCTTCACTATTATTCTGCATTGTAGAAAATAGTAAAAAAATATATATATATTGAATAAATAGGTGTGTCCAAAATTTGTACTGGAACTATATATATATATATATTGATAGGACCTTCGAACCCTGGAGATATGGGATGTACCTGGGATATGGATGCCTGATGAAGACCTACGGATCAAAATGTTGTTGTAAATAAATATCACCTGAGCAGCAGTGTGCGGCATTTTGCTTTCTGTTTTCATGAAATAAAAAATCCCCAAAAAGTTCCATATGCACAAAAAGATTATTTCTCTATAATTTGTGCACTAATTTGTTTACATTCCTGTTAGTGAGCATTTCTCCTTGGCCAAGATAATCTATCCACCTGACAGATGTAGCATATCAAGAAGCTGATTAAACATCATGATTATAACACAGGTGCACCTTGTGCTGGGGACAATAAAAGGCCACTCTAAAATGTGTGGGTTTGTCACACAACACAATGCCATACATGTCTCAAGTTTTGAGGGAGCGTGCAATTGACAGAGAATTGAATGTTAATTTCTCTTCCTTCCAAGGCTGAGGGAACTTTTTTAAACCACTGCAACCCAAGGGAATACTCCTCTTGGCAGAAGAACAAGAGACCAATGGAGCTTCACATCCGGTTGGAAACCCAGGATAGATAGGGGGGCTTTGAATTAGTGATTCTGTAAATGATTGTTGTCTGAGGTATGGGCTTGTTCTGGTGGATAGGAGAGATGTGTTGTCCTCTTCTGCACATACAGCACTTGACTAGCCTGTGAACAAAGTGTCAGTTCAGATCTCAATTGGTAATTCTACACCCTTAAAAAAGGGTTCCAGAAGGGTACTTTCGGCTGTCCCCAAAGGAGAACACTTTTTGGTTCCAGGTACAACTCGTTTGGGTTCCATGTAGAACCCTCTGTGTAATGGGTTCTACATGGAACTCAAAAGGGATCCACCTGGAACCAAAAAGGGTTCTTCAAAGGGTTATCCTATGGGGACAGCTGAAGAACCCTTTAAGATTCTAGATAGCACCTTTTTTTCTAAGAGCATATTACTATACATCTGACATCATTAACCATCGGTAACAGCATTGATTATGAAGAATGATGAACACAGGAGAAAAACAGGTTTATTTAAACAACCTGTATATTTGCATTTACAGCACACATCAATGCATGTACAGAACACTTCTATCAACCAGACATTTTAGTCACTAACACATTAAACCGACTATGGAAATAGAGCCTTTCGCCTGTATGTTTGAAGTTAAATGGGATCCACCTCAAAGCCATGAAAGTCAGGACTTGGTGTGGGAGAGAGAGACTGTGAGGACACTGATCCTACCCTGCCTGGGGGCTTGTTCCTCAGGGGACCTGGGGAGGTAGGTACCCCCTGCTGGATCTCCTCTCATCATAATCACTCCCCAGAATTCTCCCCACATATCCGACAATTGTTCCTTCCACTCCAGAGACAGGGGCTGACGGAGAAAGTCTTGCTGTCATTAAGCAGCCGCATGCTTTTGATGTGAGCTCACATACCATGTCTTCTTCTCCACCCCACAGGTCTTCAGCTTTCCTGCCATGTGTGTATGGCACAGAAGAAACCTCATGAACCTCAAGTAGGTTTTATTTTACAAGGGGTTCGTACTGTAGGCCACTGATACTTCAATCTTGATATCACCAACGGCCAAGAGGACATTTAATGTGTTGATCATACTAAATTACTTCTTAGATTGACTAATAGCCATTTTTGCCAAATCCATTTATGGGATATAAGGCTATAGTTGATGCAAAATACTCTACATCTCCACAGAGGACTAGAAAGACCAGGAGGCCGTGTGGCAGCAACATGGTGTCCTTGCAACTACCTCCTATGCACAAATCTTCGACCTCTTTCCTGTCAACATCATGCATGTGAATCATGTGTCCTTTGATGTTAAATGTGAATGTCTATGTTCACACTAATTTGTGTCGGTGTACTTTACGTATGTGCTTCCATCCATGGCAACGACGGTGGATGGTTGCACACACACACACACACACACACACACACACACACACACACACACACACACACACACACACACACACACACACACACACACACACACACACACACACACACACACACACACACACACACACACACACACACACACGGTTTATGAAAATGAGTCATGGTGCTTTAATAGAGGAAGTGAGCACAAAGCCAACAGAGATATTTCTCCATGGCCACCAGGGCTAAAGGATTGGGAGCATGTCATAGGCCGACACACTCACACCTCTCCCCTGTGTGTTTTCTTCACCAGGCATGGCTGTCAATCCATTATTTCTCACACTGCGATCCCTCACCATATGCGGGCATTTCCGCCTCACTCCTACAGGATCACTGCACCCTTTTCCTCGCCAACTCCGCCAGGTGCTGGGTCACTGAGGCTTGAAGAGTGGAGGCACTGGCAGATACTGGGATAATTGAACAGGTCCAGTCTTATGAAATACTATGAAATACTATTTCTATAGTAATTCTCTCCAGCTGAATTTGAGAAGGTAACAAAATATAGAGAACATACTGAAAGATTTTTCAATTGCATGCAGCAATTGTTGGAAATTGTACTATTAAGTTGTGAAGAGGATGAATCAGAGAGGAGACTGGACAACAATGGTAAGACAGTGGTAAGAAAGTACTCCTCTCTGAGCACATGTTGTCCTTGAGGAAAATGTTTTTGTCTAGTTACCATAAGAACCTCCCCATGAGGCAGAACAAGATGGATGATAGGGCCTCTTTTAGCTCATAAAACAAGACATAAAGACAAAGATGTCCCAAGGATAGATTCTTAATGAATTGTTGGTATTGTTTGATGTTTGGTTATGCTCTCTATCCCTGGAATGCTCTACGTACACACTGTATATTTTACAGAACATTCTAATCTTGACTTCAAGTGGTAGGTAGCCTCGAGGTTAGACCATCGGTCAAGCAACTGGAATGTTGCTGGTTTGAATACTGGAGCCGACAAGTTGAGTTTTTAAAAATGTTTTATTATAATCTGTCGCTGTGCCCTTGAGCAAGGCACATAACTTGAATTGCTCCGGTGCGCTGTACAACGATGACCCTACTCCCTGCCGGTGTCTCAGGGGGAGTTGGAATATGCAAAAAAACACATTTCCATTAGACACTTTTGTGGAACAGGACAAATACAAGCACCCCCAAAATTGATATTATCATCATCATCAACTCATGATGTTACAGAGTTCAAACTGTCTGTGAAAACTTTGACAGTGTAAAAGCAGCCAAGTGTGACCTCATCCCAGAGCTTTAAACTCCCATGGTGCACTGGGGGGAAGGATGAGGTCACTCTGAGATGTGGTCCATATCCTGTCGTGAGCATGTGGAATGAAGAGGGATGCTGTGAAGCCCCTGTATGGACAGCATTTATTAGGTGGGAACAACTGAGCTCTCTAGCTAAAATCTGTTGTATTATTAAGCATTAAGTCACGGGGAGGGGGGGGGGGGGGTATATGGCCAATATACCACAGCTAAGGGCTGTTCTTAGGCACTACACAACGTGGAGTCCTGTAACGGATCGGACCAATATGCAGCGTGGGTTGAACACATAATGAATTTATTAAATCAAGACGAACACGAATAACACTTGGATATCATAAGGTGAATGAACCAATTTGTAAGTCGCTCTGGATAAGAGCGTCTGCTAAATGACTTAAATGTAAATGTAAACACTTGAATAAACTACAAAATAACAAACGACGTGAACCGACCTGAACAAAACGCACGAACAGGAACGAACACACATACGAACGAAAACGAAGCAGTCCCGTGTGGCACAAACACTGACACAGGAACAATCACCCACAAACAAAGAGTGAGAACAGCCTACCTAAATATGGTTCTCAATCAGAGGAAACGTAAAACACCTGCCCCTGATTGAGAACCATATCAGGCTAATTGAAAATAACTCAACATAGAAACACATAACATAGAATGCCCACCCAGCTCACGTCCTGACCATACTAAACAAAGACAAAATAAAGGAAATAAGGTCAGGAACGTGACAAGTCCCTGGATATATATTGGCCATATACCACAAACCCCCAAGGTGCCTTATTGCTATTATAAACTGGTTGTCAACGTAGTTAGAGCAGTAGAAATAAACGTTTTGTCATTACCCGTGGTATACGGTCTGATATCAACATTCAGGGCTCGAACCACCAAGTTTATAATTATTTGTTAATCTGACAAAGAAGAGAGGAGAGGCAGGACTCTAACTAACCTGTCTGCTCTGCAGAGGCCAGGAGCCTGGACTCCTGATATGTGAAAATGACTAAGAATAGCCATCTGCCCTTCTTAATACGGCAGCAGTTACTCATGTTTACAAAACTGATGTCATGCATGGAATTGTTCCATGTGGATGGTTTTGCTGGAAGACGCTGGGTGTCCGACATTGTTCATTTACAGTAAACAAAACACAAAGCTTGACAAGTGACATATTCACCCTCCTAAAGTCCCATCACATACAGAATGATATGAAATGATTTTTGGGTCTTTCTATAATGAATCAAAACCAATGTTGTGAATGGAAGCTTCCCTATATGCACTGTCAAATCTAGAAGCACAAGCATTTCACTGCACCCGCAATAACATTTGCTAGTCACGTGTACAGTATGTGACCAATAGAATTTGATTTGATTTGATTTATATGGTTAGCCTATTTTCATATTCGAGAGAGGAGAAGAGAACAGATCCATTATAACAGAAGTGAGTGGGAGGAAATCTCTGTAATCTCTTTGCTTTACCAGGGTATCCACAGGCACTAGTAAGACCATGCACGCACACACACATGCATGTGCACATGCACAAGCTTAAGCATGCACATGCACACACACATTTACACGTACACGTACACGTGCACACACACAGACAGGAATGCACTCATGCAGTGACATACACATGTGTAACCGATGTGAAATGGCTAGCTAGTTAGCGGTGGTGCGAGCTAATAGCGTTTCAATCGGTGACTTCACTCGCTTTGAGACCTTGAAGTAGTGATTCCCCTTGCTCTGCAAGGGCCGCGGCTTTTGTGGAGCGATGGGTAATGATGCTTCGTGGGTGACTGTTGTTGATGTGTGCAGAGGGTCCCTGGTTCGCGCCCGGGTATGGGCGAGGGTACGGACGTAAAGTTATACTGTTACAATGATGCTGTTGATCCGGATCACTGGTTGCTGCGGGAAAGGGGGGTGAGTGTAACCGATGTGAAATGGCTAGCTAGTTAGCGGTGGTGCGCGCTAATAGTGTTTCAATCGGTGACGTCACTCGCTTTGAGACCTTGAAGTAGTGGTTCCCCTTGCTCTGCAAGGGCCGCGGCTTGTGTGGAGCGATGGGTAACGATGCTTCGTGGGTGTTGTTGATGTGTGCAGAGGGTCCCTGGTTCCGGGTCGGGGCGAGGGGACCGACTAAAAGTTAAACTGTTACACATGCACACATGTCATTTCCTGTAGTGGTGATTGAACGTTTTTTTTCTCTTCAGAAACAACATCATGAACATGAGAGATAATCAGTCACTATCTGATAATGACCCTTTGCAAGTCATTCAATATTAAGATACTATATTTTACCATTGTTGTCTTGACAGATTTAAGCAATTATTCCAAACAAGAACAAGCTAGCTGTTTTTTGAGAGGGTTGACATGTATGAAAATTCTCTGAGCAAATAGTGTCTAGACAATGACTGATGTTGCTTTGCAGCATAAAACGCACACATTGAATTCCTGCAATTCATTGAACTGTTTGATTTGATTTGCACTGTCTCCTCCAGCCAATCATGGAGCAATTATGTAGATTGAATTTAAACAACTATTCATAGTTTGAGCATTGGGAGAATGAGAATCGAGGATAATGCACAACAATGCAGAGTTCCATGCACAGACTGATTGTTGATACGACCCATGTGTGCTATTAGCACAGAGGTGCATGTAAACAGTTACTGTTACATGTTACAATCTGGGTTGGACCTGTCTGAAAGCCTCAGATGTTACCACATGTTAATAACTATACTTATTGAGCCCTTACAATCTTAGGCTCTTCTATATCTGTTTTCTTTCAAATTGTTAAAACAGATTACATTGCTTTGCTACAGGCCCTAAAATAATAATTTACCTCTTGGATCACATCAGTGGATCACATTAGTGGATTACATTAGTGGATCACATCAGTGGATCACATCAGTGGATCACATCAGTGGATCACATTAGTGGATCACATCAGTGCATCACATCAGTGGATCACATCAGTGGATTACATCAGTGATCCTCTGCTGATACCAGACCCATGATATTATTTGTGTTACTATGGTGATGTGTCCATTCCATGCATGGGGACTTTGACTGATGCAAATGTTAATCGGACATGTTTTCTACCTATATTGTCTCCTCTGATTAAACCTTTAGCGATGAGTCAGACCCTGTTGGCTCTTACTAAAGGCCATATTGGTGGTGGTGCCTGACCATTTTGGATGCTTCCCATGGAGCGTGTGCTCTCAGCAGCAGCAGGCTCTCTCTCCACACATCATGACCGCCTATGTTGTTCACTCACCACATGCTGATTAATTTATGATTTATGACACTATGTCACACAAACAAACATTAAATAGACTTACACATTCACGTAGGGCCTGGAAAATGTGATGGAATCTTATTGAAATGTCATTGATAACTGCTCCCCAGAGACTCAGATCGCACTGCCCCAAAGACTCAAAGCTATGATGGACCTGCACTCTTAGAAAAAAAGGTCCTCTCAAGAACCTAAAAGGGTTCTTCGGCTATCCCCATAGGAGAACCCTTTGAAGAACCCTTTTTAGATCCAGATAAAACCCTATTGGGTTCCTATGGGGACAGACGAAAACAACTTTTTGTAACCCTTTTTTCTATACAGAAGAAAATGATGATCGCAGCATGTAAAGTGTTGGTCCCATGTTTCATGAGCTGAAATAAAATATCCCAGAAATGGTTCACATCCACAGAAAGCTTATTTCTCTATAATTTTGTGCACAAATATGTTTACATCCCTGTTAGTGAGCATGTCTCATTTTCCAAGATAATCCATCCATCTAACAGGTGTGGCATATCAAGAAGCTAATTAAACAGCATGATCATTAGACAGGTGCACCTTGTGCTGGGGACAATAAAAGGCCACTTTAAAATGTGCAGTCTTAACACACAACACAGATGTCTCAAGTTTTGAGGGAGCATGCAATTGGCATGGTGACTGCAGGAATATCCACCAGAGAATTTGGCAGTATGTCCAACCAGCCTCACAACCACAGACCACGTGTAACAACGCTAGCCCAGGACCTCCACATCCGGCTTCTTCACCTGCGGGATCGTCAGAGACCAGCCACCAAGAAAGATGATGAAACTGAGTATTTCTGTCTGTAATAAAGCCATTTTGTGGGGAAAAACGGATTCTGATTTCCTGGGCCTGGCTCCCCAGTGGGAGCGCCCCTGCCCAGTCGTGTGAAATACATAGATTAGGGCCGTAATTTAATTTATTACAAATTTATTTCAGTCCTTAAAATTGTTGCATGTTGCGTTTATATTTTTGTTCAGTGTAAGAGTGTACCGGCAGGAGCATAGCTAGCAGTGTTGTAGTTAAGCTTCATAGCTTGTTGATTAGGAGCCACACCCGTCTGTCCGCCTCCATGGACAAGGCGAGGTTCCAGCCGGTAGTCGGGGCTGGACTATGGCTTGGATAAAAAGCATCTAAGTTCAGTTGTACAGGGTCCGCAACTGAAGATCGAGTTCGATCGTGCCGGAGTACCACTCAGGAGCTGCTGCTGATCTCATTGGGGCTACGCAGGACGTAATCGGAGCCAGAGGAGTTCTAAGCTTTTCACCATTTGTAAAAGGAACGGTCGATTCCGAGTCCTATTTCTGAGTAAGTGGGATGCCAAATGTAACTTTTTTCAAGTAGTACTCATCCCTCTGTTCCCGTTGAGCGTGTGCCACAAGCCAGGTGGCTAGACCCTCTGCTCAGGGGGCGACGGTATTGGTCGGACTCCCAGATCTCCCAGACCTCCTGGACCTCCCAGACCTCCAGGCTTACCAAGACACCGGACAAAGAGAGCCCACGCAATCTACATCCATAAAAGGAATGGTTGCTTCCATGTCTTTAAAGTGGAACTGACAGCATTTTAGCAACATGAAATCTTATTAAAATATGTTCATATATACCCCCAAGAATAATATGACACTTTAAAAAAATATATCTGACAATCGAGCACTAAGAAATGGTCACATCTTCATAAATTCTTAGAATGTTTGGGAATCAGGTACACAAAGGCTTTTTTGGGGAAAAATCTTTAGCAATATAGAGTGGGAAAAGTGGCCGCGCATTTGGACAATTAATAGACACCGCAAGAAATTAAAACCAAATACATCTGTCTGGTCCAGGACCGGAGTCTATGCAGACCGATGCACCATACCCAATCAGATCTACAGTATACAGTGCCTTGCAAAAGTATTCATCCCCCATTTGGATTTCATGTAATGGACATACACAAAATAGTCCAAATTGGTGAATTGAAATTTAAAAAATAACTTGTTTCAAAAAATGATTGCAAAAAATTTAAATTGGAAAAGTGATGTTGTGCGTATGTATTTACCCCCTTTGCTATGAAGCCCCTAAATAAGATCTGGTGCAACCAATTACCTTCAGAAGTCACATAATTAGTTAAATAAATTCCACCTGTGTGCAATCTAAGTGTCACATGATCTGTCACATGATCTCAGTATATTTACATCTGTTCTGAAAGGCCCCAGTCTGCAACACCACTAAGCAAGGGGCACCACCAAACAAGCGGGTCCATGAATACCAAGGAGCTCTCCAAACGGGTCAGGGACAACGTTGTGGAGAAGTACAGATCAGGGTTGGGTTATAAAACATATCCGAAACTTTGAACATCCCACGGAGCACCATTAAATTCATTATAAAAAAATGGAAAGAACATGGCACAACAAGAGTGGCCAGAAAAAAAGCCATTGCTTAAATAAATAAATAAGCAAACACGTTTGGTGTTCGCCAAAAGGCATGTGGGAGACTCCCCAAACATATGGAAGAAGGTACTCTGGTCAGATGAGACTAAAAATGAGCTTTTTGGCCATCAAGGAAAACATGTCTGGCGCAAATCCAACACCTCTCATCCCCACAGGGGATGGATGTTTTTCATCGGCAGGGACTGGGAAACTGGTCAGAATTGATGGAATGACAGATGGCGCTAAATACAGGGAAATTCTTGAGGGAAACCTGTTTCAGTCTTCCAGAGATTTAGGACTGGGACGGAGGTTGACCTTCCAGCAGGACAATGACCCTAAGCATACTGCTAAAGCAACACTTGAGTGGTTTAAGGGGAAACATTTAAATGTCTTGGAATGGCCTAGTCAAAGCCCAGACCTCAATCCATATGAGAATCTGTGGTGTGACTTAAAGATGCTCTACACCAGCACAACCCATCCATTTTAAAGGAGCTGGAGCAGTTTTGCCTTGAAGAATGGGCAAAAATCCCAGTGGCTAGATGTGCCAAGCTTATAGAGACATACCCCAAAAGACTTGCAGAGCAAGATGAGCTAAAATCTAACAAAGGATCATTCGTTAAACCCTCTCAAACTGTTCAGCTAGTTGGCCATCAACATTTATCTGATAAACTATGGGGAATTGTAGCCTACTTGTTCTTCTGCAGCTTGCCTGCAAACAAGCACCCAAGCTAACTGGCTGAAGTTGGCTAGCTTGCTGGCTAGCTACTTCCAGTCATTGAGAGAACACCTAACTCTGACCATTTTGCTCGCTCTACCAGAGCTGGTTAGCTAGGCTGTTTACATGTTATCTAGAGCTGTAACGACGTTCCTCCTCCTCTTCATCCGAAGAGGAGGAGCAGGGATTGAACCAAAATGCAGCGTTGGAGTTAGACATAATATTTATTTACAAGAACCAGACGAAGACGGAAAACTCTTGAACAAATGACAAAACAACAAACGAAGTAGACAGACCTGGACTACGAACTTACACGTAACGAAGAACGAACGAACAAGTACTGACTACAAACAAAACAAACTCACGATACAGTCCCGTATGGTGCAACCAACACTGACACAGGAGACAACCACCCACAACAAACAGTGTGAAAACACCTACCTTAATATGACTCTCAATCAGAGGAAATGAAAACCACCTGCCTCTAATTGAGAGCCATATTAGGTCACCCTTAAACAAACATAGAAACAGAAAACATAGACTGCCAAACTCACGTCCTGACCAACTAACACATACAAAAACTAACAGAAACAGGTCAGGAACGTGACATAACCCCCCCCTAAGGTGCGAACTCCGGGCGCACCAGCACAAAGTTTGGGGGAGGGTCTGGGTGGGCATCTGACCACGGTGGTGGCTCAGGCTCTGGACGAGGTCCCCACCCCACCATAGTCAATCCCAGCTTACTTCTTCCCCTCAGAATGACCACCCTCCTATTCCACCCACCTAATATACGAGGCAACACAAAAATAAGGGACAGCTCCGGGACAAGGTAGCTCAGGACAGAGAGGTTGGTCAGAATAGAGAGGTAGCTCAGGATAGAGAGGCAGCTCAGGATAGAGGGGCAACTCCGGACTGAAGGGCAGCTCCGGACAGAGAGACAGCTCTGGACTGAGGGGCAGTACTGGATACATGGCAGCTCTGGACGCTCATGACTAGCTGACGGCTCTGGACGCTCATGGCTGGCTGACGGCTCTGGACGCTCATGGCTGGCTGACGGCTCTAGACGCTCATGGCTGGCTGACGGCTCTGGAAGCTCATGGCTGGCTGACGGCTCTGGAAGCTCATGGCTGGCTGACGGCTCTGGGCGCTCATGGCTGGCCGACGGCTCTGGACGCTCATGGCTGGCCGACGGCTCTGGCAGATCCTGTCTGGTCGGCGGCTCTGGCAGATCCTGTCTGGTTGGCGGCTCTGGCAGACCCTGTCTGGTTGGCAGCTCTGGCAGATCCTGTCTGGTTGGCGGCTCTGGCAGATCCTGTCTGGTTGGCGGCTCTGGCAGATCCTGTCTGGTTGGCGGCTCTGGCAGATCCTGACTGACCAATGGCTCTAGCGGCTCCTGACTGACTAACGGCTCTAACGGCTCGGGACAGACGGGCGGCTCTAATGGCTCGGGACAGACGGATGGCTCAGACGGCACTGGGCAGACGGATGGCTCAGACGGCGCTGGGGAGACGGATGGCTCAGACGGCACTGGGGAGACGGATGGCTCAGACGGCGCTGGGGAGACGGATGGCTCAGACGGCGCTGGGGAGACGGATGGCTCAGATGGCGCTGGGCAGACGGATGGCTCTGGTCGGATGAGGCGCACTGTAGGCCTGGTGCGTGGTGCCGGAACTGGAGGTCCCGGGCTAAGGACACGCACCTTCATGCTAGTGCGGGGAGCAGGAACATGGCACACTGGACTCTCAAAGCGTACTATTTGCCTGGTGCGTGGTACCGGCACTGTTGGCACCGGGCTGAGGGTACGCACATCAGGACGAGTACGGTGAGAAGGAACATTGTGTACAGGGCTCTGGAAACGCACAGGTGGCTTAGTGCATGGTGCCAGAACTGGAGGCACTGGGCTGGAGACACGCACCATAGGAAGAGTGCGTGGAGGAGGATCAGTGCTCTGAAAACGCACTGGAAGCCTGGTGCGTGGTGTAGGCACTGGTGGTACTGGGCTGGGGCGGGGAGGTAGCGCCGGAAATACCGGACCGTGCAAGCGTATTGGCTCCCTTGAACACTGAGCCTGCCCAACCTTACCTGGCTGAATACTCCCCGTCGCCCGACCAGTGCGGGGAGGTGGAATAACCCGCACCGGGCTATGTAGGCGAACCGGGGACACCATGCGTAAGGCTGGTGCCATGTATGCCGGCCCAAGGAGACGTACTGGTGTCCAGATATGTAGAGCCGGCTTCATGGCACTTGGCTCAATGCTCAATCTAGCCCTACCCGTGCGGGGAGGTGGAATAACCCGCACCGGGCTATGCACACGTACAGGAGACACCGTGCGCTCTACTGCGTAACACGGCGTCTGCCCGTACACCCGCTCTCCACGGTTAGCCTGGGAAGTGGGCGCAGGTCTCCTACCTGCCCTTGGCCCACTACCTCTTAGCCCCCCCCCCCCCCCCAAGAAATTTTTGAGGTTTCTTCTCGGGCTTCCTTGCTAGCCGCGTACCTTCATATCTCCCGTTTTGAGCTTGACTCTCCGGCTTCCAGCCACGTCTCAATGCTGCCTCCTCATACCACCGATCCTGGGCTCTCGCTGCCTCCATCTCTTCACGAGCGCGGTGATATTCCCCAATGTGAGCCCAGTGTCCTTTTCCCTCCAATACTTCATCCCATGTCCAGGATTCCTGTTTAGTGGACCACAGTTCGTGGTCCCGCTGCTTGGTTCTGGAATGGTGGGTGGTTCTGTAACGGTTCTCCTCTTCCTCTTGATCCGAAGAGGAGGAGCATGGATTGAACCAAGACGCAGCGTTTGAAGAAGACATGATTTTTAATTAAACAAAACAGAAAACACGAACAAACACTTGAAATTACAAAACAAATAAACGATGTAGACAGACCTGAACGACGAACTCACATGAAAAACGAAGAACGCATCAACACGAAAACTGCCTACATAAAACGAACGAACAAACAAAACCGAAACAATCCCATGTGGCGCAACGACATACACAGACACAGGAGACAACCACCCACAACAAACACTGTGAAACAACCTACCTTAATATGACTCTCAATTAGAGGAAACGCCAAACACCTGCCTCTAATTGAGAGCCATACCAGGCAACCCTTAAACAAACATAGAAACAGAAAACATAGACTGCCCACCCAAACTCACGTCCTGACCAACTAACACATACAAAACTAACAGAAAACAGGTCAGGAACGTGACAGCTATATTGTATTCAATATATATGATTTTTTATTAATACTATATGAATACAATTGCTCAGAGAAGGAGATTTTGTTTAACCTGTTGAGGCTGGGGGCGCTGTTGTCACTATTTATGCTAATCGTGTAATTTTTGAAACGGCTTCCCACAAAATTCTTGATCGTACAATATGCATATTATTATTATTATTGGATAGAAAACAGTCTATAGTTTCTATAGGAGTTGAAATTTTGTCTCTAAGTGGAACAGAACCCATTCTACAGCAATTTCCCTGACATGGAGTCAGATTTCAGAAATGTTGGCCCCTGATCTGGAGTCAGTTAAAAGGCCACAGTTATTGCTATGAGAATACGGACACTGCTTACGTCTTCCCCTGGATGCCTTTACGTGATGACGATTTGAATGGGGTCGATTGCGCGTTCACAGGCACTATAAATTAAAAAACCCTGTAGCTAGTAAGTCTTTTGGAGCTGCGTTATGCGCGTGGAGGACACCGACCCGCACCTGTTCCAAGCATTAGTGTTGGGAGTAATCTTTCTCCGGTCATGTTAAGACTCGTTATAGGAGTTAAAAACATCATAAGGTAGTTAATTTAAAGCGTTTTATAGCAATTTATATCCGTTTAGTGCGATTTTGGGACATTTATTTCTGAAACGCTGTGAATCGCTGGGCACGCTTCCAGTTCATGCTGAACGCAGTTGGCATTTCCACATGGCAAGAGGACAGCTTTCCACCAAAAGACGATTAGACCCAAGAAAGGATCCTTTGCCCAAGATACTGATGGAAGAACAGCTCAAAGTAGGACATTTTTATTATGATAAATCGTGTTTCTGTCGAAAAATGTTAGTGGCTTAGGACGCCATGTTTTTTGACGTAGCTTCGCTTGGCGCAAACTGTATTGAAAAGTAAGGATAATTTAAAAAATGTAATTCCGCGATTGTATTAAGAATTAAATTGTCTATCAATCGATGTCCACCCTATATTTTTTAGTCACGTTTATGAGTATTTATGTATAAGAGTAGATCATTGTCTAATATGGCGCACGGACATTTTCTCACCAGCTGGGCTACATTTCACATTGTCTAACCATGATTTTGGTGGCTAAATATGCACATTTTCGAACAAACTGTATATGTATGTTGTAATGTGATGTTACAGGGGTGTCATCTGAAGAATTCTGAGAAGGTTAGTGAAAAAAATAATATATTTTGGCGATGTTGACGTTATCGCTCACTTTGGCTAGAATCAATGCTGGGCTGCTATGTGCTATGTGCTATGCTAATATAACGATTTATTGTGTTTTCGCTGTAAGACACTTAGAAAATCTGAAATATTGTCTGTATTCACAGGATCTGTGTCTTTCGATTAGTGTATGCTGTGTATTTTTACGAAATGTTTGATGATTAGTAAGTAGGTAAACACGTTGCTCTATGTAGTTATTCTAGTCCATTTGTGACGGTGGGTGCAATTGTAACCTATGCCATCTACCTGAAATATGCACATTTTTCTAACAAAACCTATCCCATACCATAAATATGTTATCAGACTGTCATCTGATGAGTTTTTTTCTTGGTTAGGGGCTATAAATATCTTAGTTTAGCCGAATTGGTGATAGCTACTGGTGTTGGTGGACAAATAAAAGATGGTGGATTATGCTAATGTGTTTTTAGGTAATAGATTTACATCTTTACATATTGTGTCTTCCCTGTAAAACATTTTAAAAATCGGACATGTTGGCTGGATTCACAAGATCTGTGTCTTTCATTAGCTGTATTGGCCTTTATTTGTGAAAGTTAAATATTTAAAAAAAATATTTTTTTTTAATTTCGCGGCTCTGCCTTTTCAGTGGGGGTGGGGGGGGAGTGCCGCTAGCGGCACCCTCAGCCTAGACAGGTTAAAACCTCTTGACGCTAGGGGTCAGATTATTTTTTATTTTTTTAACCTTTCTGAACCACCCATCCCGGACCCGGGATAATTGTCATCAGAAACGCTGACTAGCATAGCGCCACAAGTAAATAATATTAAAAAAGAAAATATTCATATTCATGAAATCACAAGTGCAATATTGCAAAACACAGTTTATCCTTTTGTTAATCCACCTGTCGTCTCCGATTTTGAAATTATGCTTTACAGCGAAAGCAATACAAGCGTTTGTGTAAGTTTATAAGTACACTTAGCATCAGGTAACTAAGCAATCAAATTAATCGTTTACCTTTAATGATCTTCGGATGTTTTAACTCACGAGACTCCCAGTTAGACAACAAATGTTCCTTTTGTTCCATAAAGATATTTTTTATATCCAAATACCTCCGTTAGTTTGCTGCGTTATGCCCAGGAATCCACCGGAAAGAGCGGTCATGACAACGCAGACAAAAATTCCAAATTGTATCCATAATGTCCACAGAAACATGTCAAACGTTTTTTATAATCTTTCTTCCATTTAAACTATATTGAAAAAACATACTTTACGATGATATGGTCACATGTATCAAATAAAATCAAAGTCGGAGATATTGGTCGTCCATAACGGCAGCTAAACAGAAGGCAATCCCACTGTCCTGCGCGCGATCCTCAGAGTACCGGAAATGAGGGACACGTCATACAAAGAGCCTGTATTCAACGTCAGACCAAGATAAACACAAAATTTCTTCTCTCACAGCCTCTTGACACCCAGGGGAAGGTCTATGAAGTGCACTTAGACTCTTACGTTTCATGCCCATGTGTAGGCAGGAAGAAAAGCAGAGCCTCGATTTCAGACTTTTCACTTCCTGGTCAGGAAGTTTGTGCCAAATGAGTTCTGTTTGACTCACAGATATAATTCAAACGGTTTTAGAAACTAGAGAGTGTCTTCTATCCAATAGAAATAATAATATGCATATTGTACCAGCAAGAATTGAGTACGAGGCCGTTTGAAATGGGCACATTTTATCTGGCTACTCAATACTGCCCCTTGCAGCCCAAACAGTTTAAAGGGGTATCAACCAGAGGGGTAGCTCTCCATTTTCTTTTTCTCTTATTGAATATGTTTTCTCTCTTATTGAATAGGTTACGGTCCGGTTGAAATATTATCGATTATGTTTGTTAAAAACAACCAGAGGATTGATTATAAAAACATTTGACATGTTTCTACGACCATTACGGATACTTTTTGGAATTTTCGGCGAACGGAACGAGGCTTTGGTTTTCTGAACATAACGCGCAACCCAAATGGCGTTTTTTTGTTATAAAAGTAATATTTATCGAACAAAAATAACATTTGTTGTGTAACTGGGAGTCTCGTGAGTGCAAATCCGAAGGTTATCAAAGGTAAGCGATTAATTTGATTGCTTTTCTGACTTTCGTGACCAAGCTAACCAAGCTAATATAAGGCTAACTGCTCTAGCATTAATTGATACACTCACCAAAGCTTGGGTTGCTTTCGCTGCAAAGCATATTTTCAAAATCTGACACGATAGGTGGATTAACAACAAGCTAAGCTATGTTTTGGTATATTTCACTTGTGATTGCATGATTATGAATATTTTTTGTAATATTTTTGAATCTGATACGTTTGGGAATTTTCTTCTGCCTTTCAGGACCAGAACGAGGCTGTAGTTTTCTGAACATAACGCGCAACCCAAATGGCGTTTTTTTGTTATAAAAGTAATATTTTTCGAACAAAAATAACATTTATTGTGTAACTGGGAGTCTCGTGAGTGCAAAATCCGAAGATTATCAAAGGTAAGCGATTAATTTTATTGCTTTTCTGACTTTCGTGACCATGCTAATTTGGGGCTAGCTGTTCTAGCATTGATTGATACACTCACAAAAGCTTGGATTTCTTTCGCTGTAAAGCATATTTTTCAAAATCTGACATGATAGATGGATTAACAACAAGCTAAGCTGTGTTTTGGTATATTTCACTTGTGATTGTATGATTATAAATATTTTTAGTAATATTTGTCGCCCTGCAATTCAGTGGTTGTTTAGGAAAATGATCCCGTAAAAGGGATCCGTAGCGCAGAGAAGTTAACAAGTAATACAATTAAATCTAAAAAAGATACCGGGAGAGTGCCCGAGTATTGATAAAAGGGGTGGCAATAATTTTGACAACCCTTTTTTCAGTACTCAGGCACTCTCTCCTAACAGCACAGGGCCTTTTTAAAAAAAAAATCTGAGATTGGAGAACACATTGGGAGGGACCATTCCTCCAAACATAATCTTTCCAGATCCTTGATATCCTTCAGTCTGCGCTTATGGACTGCCCTCTTCAATTCAAACCACTGGGTTTCAATGGGGTTCAAGTTCATAGACTGAGATGGCCATTGTACAATTTTTGTTTTGTGAACAATTAACCATTTCTTTGTGAATTTTTATGTGTGCTTGGGGTTATTGTCTTGCTGGAAGATCCAGGTTTTTGGCAAAAACGTCCTGGTTCTTAGTAAAGTACCGTGTGGCTCACTTGGTAGAGCATGGCACTTGTAACGCCAGGTTTGTGGGTTCGATTGTATGCACTCACTATTGTAAGTCGCATCTGCTAAATTACTAAAATGTAAAGTTTATGATGATGTTCACCTTTAACAAGAGCACCAGGACCAGTGGAAGCAAAATAGCTCCATAAGATCCACAATGGTATTTTACAGTAGGTATGAGGTTATTTTCTGTAAAAGGTGCTATCTAGAACCTAAAAGGGTTCTTCGTCTGTCCCCATAGGATAACCCTTTGAAGAACCTGTTTGGTTCCAGGTAGAACCCTTACATGTTATACCTGGAACCAAAAAGGGTTATACCTGGAACCAAAAAGGGTTCTACATGGAACCAAAAAGGGTTATCCTATTGGGACAGCCGAAGAACCTTTATGGAACCCTTTTTTTAAGAATAGATTTGGCCCTTGGATTTTTCTTTGCCTCCCGAACCATCTTCCTCACTGTACGTAGGGATAACATAGACTTGCATCCATTACCAGGCAAGTTTACCACTGTGCCAGTGGTTGTAAACTTCTTCTTCTTTGTATTTCTTCTTTTTTTTAACTTGTTATTTGTTGCCCTAACAGTGGTAAGTGGTATACATATTTCCTTTTTGCCTGATTTATGAAGGTCAACAACCAGTTCTCTCTTCTTGTTTTGAGCTCTTTGGCTTTTCCCATGGTGATGGATTACAAAGGGATTTTACAGTTGTGTTACCTAATTTCAATACCCCAATGAAACAGGTAACCATGGAATTTCACAATATAGTTCCTTATTAAGCAGAGATTAACTTTAAAAGTACAATGTTAATGCAGATGTAATTTTGTTTGATTTTATTTATAAGAATTGTTAGAGGTGCCAGTAAGTTTGACAGCTATCTTTAACCCCCCCCCCCGCCCCCCCATATAAAAAAAATATTAATAATAAAAATAAATTGATCAGAAATACAGTGTAGACATTGTTAATGTTGTAAATGACTACTGAAGCTGGAAACGGCAGATTTTTTTATGGAATATCTATAGTTGAAGTCGGAAGTTTACACTTATGTTGGAGTCATTAAAACTAGTTTTTCAACCACTCCACAAATTTCTTGTTAATTAACAAACTATAGTTTTGGCAAGTCGGTTAGGACATCTACTTTGTGCATGACACAAGTAATTTTTCCAACAATTGTCTACAGACAGATTATTTAACTTATAATTCACTGTATCACAATTCCAGTGGGTCAGAAGTTTACATACACTACGTTGACTGTGCCTTTAAACAGCTTGGAAAATTCCAGAAAATTATGTCATGGCTTTAGAAGCTTCTGATAGGCTAATTGACATCATTTGAGTCAATTGGAGGTGTACCTGTGGATGTATTTCAAGGCCTACCTTTAAACTCTGGGGCTCTTTGCTTGACATCATGGGAAAATCAAAAGAAATCAGCCAAGACCTTAGAAAAAAAATTGTAGACCCCCACAAGTCTGGTTCATCCTTGGGAACAATTTCCAAACGCCTGAAGGTACCACATTCATCTGTACAAACAGTAGTACGCAGGGTATAAACACCATGGGACCACGCAGCCGTCATACCGCTCAGGAAGGAGACGCGTTCTGTCTCCTAGAGTTGAATGTACTTTGGTGTGAAAGGTGCAAATCAATCCCAGAACAACAGAAACAAAAATCGAACCGTTTGGCTATGTTGACCATCAATATGTTTGGAGGAAAAATGGGGAGGCTTGCAAGCCAAATAACACCATCCCGATCGTGAATCACAGGGGTGGCAGCATCATGTTGTGGGGTGCTTCACAAAATAGATGGCTTCACGAGGGAGGAAAATTATGTGGATATATTGAAGCAACATCACAAGACATCTGTCAGGAACTTAACGCTTGGTCGTAAATGGGTCTTCCAAGTGGACAATGACCCCAAGCATACTTCCAAAGTTGTGGCAAAATGGCTTAAGGACAACAAAGTCAAGGTATTGGAGTGGCCATCACAAAGCCCTGACCTCAATCCTATAGAAAATGTGTGGACAGAACTGAAAAAGTGTGTGCGAGCAAGGAAGCCTAAAAACCTGACTCAGTTATACCAGATCTATCAAGAGGAATGGGCCAAAATTCACCCAATTTATTGGGGGAAGCTTGTGGAAGGCTACCTGAAATGTTTGACCCAAGGTAAAAACTGTAAAGGCAATGCTACCAAATACTAATTGAGTGAATGTGAACTTCTGACCCACTGGGAATGTGATGAAAGAAATCAAATCTGAAAAAAATCATTCTCTCTACTATTTTTCATTTCACTTTCTTAAAATAAGGTGATGATCCTAACTGACCTAAGACAGGGATTTCTTACTTGGATTAAATGTCAGGAATTGTGAAAAACTGACTTTTAATTTGTCTGAGGTGTATGTAAACTTCTGACTTCAACTGTACGTTGGCTTCCAGAGGCCCATTTTCAGCAACCATCACTCCTTCCAATGGCACGTTGTGTTAGCTAATCCAAGTTTATCATTTTAAAAGGCTAATTGATCATTAGAAAAACCTTTTGCAATTATGTTAGCACAGCTGAAAGCTGTTGTCCTGCTAAGGAAGCAATAAAACTGTCCTTCTTTAGACTAGTTGAGTATCTGGAGCATCAGCATTTGTGGGTTCGATTACGACCTCAAAATGGCCCGATTTAAATAACTTTCTTCTGAAACTCGTCAGTCTATTCTTGTTTTGAGAAATTAAGGATATTCCATGCGAGAAATTGCCAAGAAACTGAACATCTCGTACAACGCTGTGTACTACTCCCTTCACAGAACAGAGCAAACTGGCCCTAACCAGAATAGAAAGAGGAGTGGGAGGCCTTGGTGCACAACTGAGCAAGAGAACAAGTACATTAGAGTGTCTAGTTTGAGAAACAGATGCCTCACAGGTCCTCAACTGGCAGCTTCATTAAATCAAATCAAATCACATTTTATTTGTCACATACACATGGTTAGCAGATGTTAATGTGAGTGTAGCGAAATGCATGTGCTTCTAGTTCCGACAATGCAGTAATAACCAACGAGTAATCTAACCTAACAATTTTACAACAACTACCTTATACACACAAGTGTAAAGGGATGAAGAATATGTACATAAAAATATATGAATGAGTGATGGTACAGCACGGCATTGGCAAGGTGCAGTAGATGGTGTAGAGTACAGTATATACATATGAGATGAGTAATGTAGGGTATGTAAACATATAAAAGTGGCATTGTTTAAAGTGGCTAGTGATACATGTATTACATAAAGATGGCAAGATGCAGTAGATGGTATAGAGTACAGTATATACATATGAGATGAGTAATGTAGGGTATGTAAACATGATATTAAGTGGCATTGTTTAAAGTGGCTAGTGAAACATTTTTTACATCAATTTTTCCATTATTAAAGTGGCTGGAGTTGAGTCAGTATGTTGGCAGCAGCCACTAAATGTTAGTGGTGGCTGTTAACAGTCTGATGGCCTTGAGATATAAGCTGTTTTTCAGTCTCTCGGTCCCTGCTTTGATGCACCTGTACTGACCTCGCCTTCTGGATGATAGCGGGGTGAACAGGCAGTGGCTCAGGAGGTTGTTGTCCTTGATGATCTTTATGGCCTTCATGTGACATCGGGTGGTGTAGGTGTCCTGGAGGGCAGGTAGTTTGCCCCCGGTGATGCGTTGTGCATACCTCACTACCCTCTGGAGAGCCTTACGGTTGTGGGCGGAGCAGTTGCTGTACCAGGCGGTGATACAGCCCGACAGGATGCTCTCGATTGTTCATCTGTAGAAGTTTGAGTGCTTTTGGTGACAAGCTGAATTTCTTCAGCCTCCTGAGGTTGAAGAGGCGCTGCTGCGCCTTCTTCACCACGCTGTCTGTGTGGGTGGACCAATTCAGTGTGTCCGTGATGTGTACGCCAAGGAACTTAAAATGTACTACCCTCTCCACTACTGTCCCGTCGATGTGGACGGGGGGGGCTCCCTCTGCTGTTTCCTGAAGTCCACGATAATCTCCTTTGTTCTGTTGACGTTGAGTGTGAGGTTATTTTCCTGACACTCCGAGGGCCCTCACCTCCTCCCTGTAGGCCGTCTCGTCGTTGTTGGTAATCAAACTGTAGTGTCGTCTGCAAACTTGATGATTGAGTTGGAGGCGTGCATAGCCACGCAGTCGTGGGTGAACAGGGAGTACAGGAGAGGGCTCAGAACGCACCCTTGTGGGGCCCCAGTGTTGAGGATCAGCGGGGTGGAGATGTTGTTACCTACCCTCACCACCTGAGGGTGGCCCATCAGGTAGGGTGGAGGTGATATGGTCCTTGACTAGTATCTCAAAGCACTTCATGATGACGATGATGACGTAAGTGAGTGCTACGGGGCGGTAGTCATTTAGCTCAGTTACCTTAGCTTTCTTGGGAACAGGAACAATGGTGGTCCTCTTGAAGCATGTGGGAACAGCAGACTGGGATAAGGATTGATTGAATATGTCCGGTGAACAGAAGGACTTGAGTTCCTGTATGTTGTTTTGATCACACCACGTCTCGTTAATCATGAGGCATATCCCCCCCCACCCCTCTTCTTACCAGAAAGATGCTTGTTTCTGTCGGCGCGATGCGCGAAGAAACCAGCTGGCTTGTGCCGACTCCGATAGCGTGTCTCGATTAAATAGAACCCGCAAAACACCAGTCTCAACGTCAACAGTGAAGAGATGACTCCAGGATGCTGGCCTTCTAGGCAGAGTTGCAAAGAAAAAGCCATATCTCTGTCCAGTGTCTGTGTTCTTTTGCCCATCTTAATCTTTCATTTTTATTGGCCAATCTGAGATACGGCTCTTTCTTTGCAACTCTGCCTAGAAGGCCAGCATCTCGGAGTCACCTCTTCACTATTGAAGTTGTTAAACAAAATCTCCTTCTTTGAGCAATTCTATTAGTATTAGATTATATAATTTCCCCCTATTGTTTTGCATACAATATAGATTATTTATTGTATATAGTATTTTTTGCTCATCTTTAGCAAGGGTGGCAATAATTTTGGACTTGACTGTATGCAGTTACCCATGTACGTACTTAAGGTTTGTACAATTAATAAAAACATTTAATGTAACGTGTTACTTAGAGATGACTGGATATGCCATGTACAGTACAGTACAGTACGCTCCCTCTTCTCTCTGTTTGAGAGTGGCAAATAGCAGGTGCTCTAGACATTGACCCGCTGTATAGATCTGTATGTAGGAGAATGGCATGGCATTGGGGTTGATCTGATAACGCTCTCCGTGACTTGCTATCCCGATAGATTATAGAGGAAACAATTAGGCCTGTGTAGAATGTGGTTTCAGGGCATGGATTAAACGACAATGTTCACTACCAGGGCCACACTGTAGCTAAAGCATTTGAGCCACTAGGGCTAAAGGAGTTTCCATGACCTGGTACGACCTGACTGTAACAATGTCTCTGAAAATCTATAGCAGCCAAGCTATACTCTGAGAAAAGTATCTGAAGTCTTATTTAAAGATTGCGTTCCCTCTGGAGGTCTGTGACCGGGAGGTCCTCTTTTAAACCTGGCCTTTACTCTTCACAGAGCCAAGAGTGTTCAGAATGCTTTTAGATGCTTTTTACCTAATTAGCCTGTCACAATGAGGAATCAGTCTGCCATGGTTGCAATATACCGCATATAACACTGCACGGTGCCATTCTTTGACCTTAGATAACTGGCAAGGCAGGCCAGAAAGACCCAGAGAAGCTAGTCAAAACACAACAGTCCCTCTCCCATCCCAATTTTAGTCTAAGTCTGAAAGTGAAATAATGTTTTCAGTAATACGCTTAGGGTGTTGTGGGATTGGAAATGGAAGTCTGGAGCATAGGTTTTTAATAAGACATCTGGCACAGAGCAAATCCCTCTCTGGATTGTCAATTTCTTTTATTGAAGCACGCTTTTATGGGATGGCTTTATTGAAATGTTTCTCAAAACAGTTGTTCTAAGAGTAATTATACTGAGCTGGAACACAATCATAGGGAAGAGATGGAGAGACTTTTACAGAGTCTACAGTATTGCTTTGTTAGGATCTGTCAAATCAATCCCTGTTTGTTTTATTTTGCCTAGCCTCTTGTGTGTTGAGGATATACTATATGTATATACAGTTGAAGTCGGAAGTTTACATACACCTTAGCCAAATACATTTAAACTCAGTTTTTCACAATTACTGATATTTAATCCAAGTAAGAATTCCCTGTCTTAGGTCAGTTAGGATCACCACTTTATTTTAAGAATGTGAAATGTCAGAATAATAGTAGAGAGAATGATTTATTTCAGCTTTTATTTCTTTCATCACATTCCCAGTGGGTCAGAAGTTTACATACACTCAATTAGTATTTGGTAGCATTGCCTTTAAATTGTTTAACTTGGGTCAAAGGTTTCAGGTAGCCTTCCACAAGCTTCCCAGAATAAGTTGGGTGAATTTTGGCCCATTCCTCCTGACAGAGCTGGTGTAACTGAGTCGGGATTGCAGGCCTCCTTGCTCGCACATGCTTTTTCAGTTCTGCCCAAAACTTTTCATAGGATTGAGGTCAGGGCTTTTTGATGGCCAATCCCATACCTTGACTTTGTTGTCCTTAAGCCATTTTGCCACGACTTTGGAAGTATGCTTGGGGTCATTGTCCATTTGGAAGACCCATTTGCGACCAAGCGTTAAGTTCCTTACAGATGTCTTGTGATGTTGCTTCAATATATCCACATCATTTTCCTCCCTCATGATGCCATCTAGTTTGAGAAGTGCAACAGTTCCTCCTGCAGCAAAGCACCCCCACAACATGATGCTGCCACCCTCGTGCTTCACGGTTGGGATGGTGTTCTTCGGTTTGCAAGCATCCCCCTTTTTCCTCCAAACATACTGATGGTCATTAATCGCCAAACAGTTCTATTTTTGTTTCATCAGACCAGAGGACATTTCTCCAAAAAGTACAATCTTTGTCCCCATGTGCAGTAGCAAACCGTAGTCTGGCTTTTTTAATGGCGGTTTTGGAGCAGTGGCTGCTTCCTTGCTGAGCGGCCTTTCAGGTTATATCGATATAGGACTCGTTTTACTGTGGATATTGTCACGTTCTGACCATAGTTCTTGTGTGTTTTACTTGTTTTAGTGTTGGTCAGGACGTGAGCTGGGTGGGCATTCTATGTTGTGTGTCTAGTTTGTCCATTTCTATGTATGCCTGATATGGTTCTCAATCAGAGGCAGGTGTTTGTCATTGTCTCTGATTGGGAACCATATTTAGGTGGCTTGTTTTGTGTTGGGGTTTGTGTGTGGTTGTTTCCTGTCTTTGTGTTCTACACCAGATAGCACTGTCTCGGTTTTCACATTTATTGTTTTGTAGTTTGTAAGTGTTCACGTTATCGTTCTCTTTGTTATAAAACATGTTGAACACTAGCCGCGCTGCGTTTTGGTCCTCTCCTTCATCCCAAGAAGAAAGCCGTTACAGATATAGATACTTTTGTACCTGTTTCCTCCAGCATCTTCACAAGGTCCTTTGCTGTTGTTCTGGGATTGATTTGCACTTTTTGCACCAGAGTACGTTCATCTCTAGGAGACAGAATGCATCTCCTTCCTGAGAGGTACGACGGCTGCGTGGTCCCATGGTGTTTATACTTGCGTACTATTGTTTTGTACAGATGAACGTGGTACCGTCAGGCGTTTGGAAATTGCTCCCAAGGATAAACCAGACTTGTGGAAGTCTACAATTGTTTTCTGAGGTCTTGGCTGATTTCTTTTGATATTCCATGATGTCAAGCAAAGAGACACTGAGTTTGAAGGTAGGCCTTGAAATACATCCACAGGTACACCTCCAATTGACTCAAATCATGTAAATTAGCCTATCAGAAGCTTCTAAAGCCATGACATTTTCTGTAATTTCACAAGCTGTTTAAAACTTCTTCTTTATAGGGGGCGCTCTTTTCACTTCTGGATAAAATCATGCCCAATTTAAACGGCCTCGTACTCTATCCTAGATCATATGATATGCATATTATTATTACTATTGGATAGAAAACACTCTGTTTCTAAAACTGTTTGAATTATATCTGTGAGTAAAACAGAACTCATTTTGCAGGCAAACTTTCAAACGGGAAGTGAGAATTCTGAAATGGGTCTCTGTGAAAGGCATTGCCTATTCAATTGTCTTTTATTTATGGATCTGTATGCACTTCATACGCCTTCCACTAGATGTCAACAGGCAGTAGAACGTGGAAGGAAGTCTCTAGCTTTTTCTGGGACCGGATGGGACTCATTGTAGTGAGAGGTCAGCCATATTGGTAGTACCTGGCTACGCACTAGGGTTTGTCACAGCGTTTTCTGCAATGCGTTAGGTAGACACGAAGAAATGCTCCGTCTGCGACGTTATTGGATTGATTTCTGAAAAACATCCTAAAGATGGATTATCAACTGAGTTTGACCAGTTTATTCGACTATTATTATAATTTTTTGAATTTTTCGTTCATGCGTAAAGTCTTCATGGACACGTGAGCTCCACTATAATAGCCAAAGTTGCTAATTCTACAGAAGAAATGGACATTCTAAAACAAAACAACGATTTATTGTGGAACTAGGACTCCTTGCACTGCATTCTGATGAAAGATCATCAAAGGTAAGGGAATATTTATGATGTTATTTCGTATTTTTGTGGACTCTTTGGACTCCAACATGGCGGAGAATGGCTGAGCGCGGTCTCAGATTATTGCATGCTGTGCTTTGTACTAAAGTTATTTTTTTAAATCTAACACAGCGGTTGCATTAAGAACCAGTGTATCTTTAATTATATATGCAACTTGTATTTTTCAGCAAAGTTTATGATGAGTTTTTCTGTTAGATTACGTGGCTGTCTAAAATTTCTCGGGACATTTTGGTGCTATTTGTGACCATGGCTGCATTGTAAAACCCAGATTTGTAGCTATAAATATGCAAATTTTCGAACAAAACACAAATGTATTCTATAACATGATGTCATAAGACTGATCTGATGAAGTTGTTCAAAGGTTAGTGATGAATTTTATCTCTATTTGTGGGTTTTGTGAAAGCTATCTTTACGTTGAAAAAATGGCGTTGTGTTTTGGGCTATTGTGGTGAGCTAACATAAATATATGTTGTGTTTTCGCTGTAAAACATTTTAAAAATCGAACATGTTGGCTGGATTCACAAGATGTTTATCTTTCATTTGCTGTACAACATGTATTTTTCATAAAAGTGTTATGATGAGTATGTCTGTATTTCACGTTGCTTTCTGTAATTATTCTGGCTGTTTTGGTACCATTTGTGACCATGGCTGCGTTGTAAAACCCAGATTTGTAGCTATAAATATGCACATTTTCGAACAAAACATAAATGTATTATATAACATGATGTCATAAGACTGTCATCTGATGAAGTTGTTCAAAGGTTAGTGATTAATTTTATCTCTATTTGTGGGTTTTGTGAAAGCTATCTTTGCGGTGAAAAAATGGCGTTGTGTGTTGCGCTATTGTGGTGAGCTAACATAAATATATGTTGTGTCTTCGCTGTAAAACATTTAAAAAATCGGACATGTTGGCTGGATTCACAAGATGTTTATCTTTCATTTGCTGTATTGGACTTGTGATTTCATGAAATTATATTATATGATATTCCCTTTGGCGCTAGGCTAAGCTATGCTAGTCAGCGTTTCTGATGAGGAGGATCCCGGATCCGGGAGGGGGGGTCGGTAGAGGTTTTAAAGGCACAGTCAACTTAGTGTGTGTAAACCTCTGACCCACTGGAATTGTGATACAGTGAATGGTCATTGAAATAATCTGTCTCTAAACAATTGTTTGGAAAAATGACTTTTAAAATCATAAACTTGGATTAGCTAACACAACGTGCCATTGGAACACAGGAGTGATGGTTGCTGATAATGGGCCTCTGTACACCTATGTAGATATTCCATTAAAAATCAGCCGTTTCCAGCTATAATAGTCATTTGCAACATTAATGTCTACACTGTATTTCTGATCAATTTGATGTTATTTTAATGGACAAAAAATGTGCTTTTCTTTCAAAACAAAGACATAAGTCTCTAAGTGACCCCAAACTTTGAACGGTAGTGTATATTATAGTTATCCTTATCAATAACACAGAGAACAGTTAATAGCCAGCATCATTTCAACAATACATTAAGTTACAATGATTGTACTAGCGGAGGATTGTATGAAATTAATATATCATTATTTGGCCTCTTTGAAATCAAACTGTATAAAAGAGAGCATGAACAAATGTTCAAATCAATGATTGATGGTGTGGAGAAATGCTTCATTTACTGAAACGTACATCTCATCATTTGATGTGGCGCCTTTCAGATTTTTTCTGACTAGCACTAATGGAATGAACATGACTTTTGAATAGATCTGGCCAAACCTAATTTCCTCTTGTCACAATCCTTTATGAGACAAAGGTGACCTTCAGCTTTCCACTAAGGGCTCTCATTGGCTGTGTTTACACAGTCAGCCCAGTACTGTTTTTTTGCCACCAACTGGTCTTTTGACCAATCAGATTAGATATTTTTCCCATAATTGGGCAAAGAAATCAGAATTGGGCTGCCTGTGTAAACGCAGCCTCAGTGCTCTTACGTTTTTTTTCAATTGCTAACATGCGTTGGTCAAAACTGAAGTCACATTGGCAAAACTCTTCAAACAGTCAGCAAAATAGAAGTGTACATGGACCAAACGGTGAATAATTTTTAATTGCTTTCACACAATGACCACATTCTCCGAAATCCATGAACTCTTTTCTCATTCATACTTCATCACTTGCAAAACGATAGATTTGCACCACATGTTTTCAAATGCTAACACACCGTTTCCAAAACTGTTAAAAACACATTCAAAACAGAATAATGGCAAATGTTGTGCATTTCTGCAGTAACCAGATTGAAACATATAGAAAATCTCAGCAGAATATTTAATCATTCCAAACACAGCTGATTGCAATTTCAGCTGAAAGCCTGCCCAAGTGTCCTGTTTTTAGTTTCATTACAAAACAGACAGAGGACGGCTTCGGAATGATTTAGTTTGGAAACATGAATCAAGGAAGTCAGGTTGGTGGGGAAAGAAGAGTGGCAGGGAGAGGGAGAATGCGTGGAGGACAAAGGAGTGGTAGACCAAGAGTGGTGGTCTCTGATGAGATACGGTCCCCAATGTCTCTCTCTGAGAGAGGCCGGTTTAAGCGTGCAACCAAATCTGCAGCGTTTAACAGTTGCATCATTAGTACAAATTTTCCGGCGAATCAACAGGTGAGATGTGCATCCTTCAATGATAATTGAACTACATATTACAGTACAATACAGTATGTTCACATTTTTACATGTACTGACATTTTGAAATATATTGATTGTTTTGTGTCTTTCAGTAGGATCCAAAGGTTGGCTCCCACAGGAGGGAGAGGTAGAATATTATCAGATGCACCGGGCATTGCCATTGTTGACATGGTAATTGGCAACAATGCAATAAAACTGCGGGAAATTCGGGACAGAGTGCTGACAGACAATATCACTTTTGGGAATGTGAATACAGTCAGCACAACGACAACCAGAGTCCCAGAGAAACATAAAATAAGGATGAAGCAGTTGTACACTGTACCCCTTGAGAGAAACGGGAAACGTGTGAAAGAACTCCGGTATCAATATGTCCAGGTAAGATGTCTGTTCAATAACCAAACAGCTGTCCAGGTAAGATGTCTGTTCAATAACCAAACAGCTATGCATAATGTAAAGTACCGTACAACTCTGGATTTACTGTATTTTAGAGTAATGGAGAAGGAAGCCAGGTAAACTGCACATACATTCATCTTTGTGGATGAAGCTAGATTCAACCTGGCAAAAACACACCGCAGGGGAAGTAATGTGATTGGACAGAGAGCAACCGCGGATGTCCCAGGCCAGAGAGGAGCTAACATTACAATGTGTGCAGCACTGTCCAATGATGGTTTGCTGTTACACAAAACATTCATTGGTCCCTACAATACAGAGAGGCTCATTTATTTTCTGGATGACCTGCATAATCGACTTGTGTCAGCGGAGGAGAGAGGGGCAAGAAACTCCCCTACCTTCGTTGTTGTGTGAGATAATGTGGCATTCCACCACTCTGCTGCAGTCAAACTGGTTTGCTGCACATCCCAGGATGTCAGAACTATTCCTGCCTCCATTCTCCCCCTTCCTAAACCCCATAGAGGAGTCTGTCTCTGCGTGGAGGTGGAAGGTTTATGACCATCATCCACATGATCAGATGTCCTTACTGGATGCCATGAATGCGGGGTGTGGAGACACTTCTCCTGAAGACTGCCAGGGTTGGATTAGACATTCCAGAAGATACTTTCCAAGATGCATCGCCAGAGAAGACATAAGATGTGATGTTGATGAGAACTTGTGGCCAAATGCAAGAGAGGGAGAACTAGAACCCTCACAATACTGTACAGTATGAGTGGTTATACTATACATATTGATGAGAACTAGAACCCTCACAGTACTGTACAGTATGAGTGATTATACTATACATATTGATGAGAACTAGAACTCTCACAGTACTGTACAGTATGAGTGATTATATTATACATGTTGATGAGAACTAGAACCCTCACAGTACTGTACAGTATGAGTGATTATACTATACATATTGATGAGAACTAGAACCCTCACAGTACTGTACAGTATGAGTGATTATACTATACATGTTGTTTTTTTTGATAATTATTATTGCAGCCCAGGAATGTTTACATGCTGAAAATGGTATCTCAAAAACAGCTTATTCCACAGAAAGTGTAACTTTGTACAGCAACTCAGGGAGATTTAATTAGACTGTTTAATCAAATCAAATCAAAGTTGTCACGTGTGCCGAATACAACAGGTGTAGACCTTAAAGTGAAATGCTTCCTTACAGGCTCTAACCAATAGTGCAAAGACTACATACAGACACCAGTTAGTTGGGCTGATTGAGGTAGTATGCACATGTAGATATGATTAAGATGACTATGCATATATGATGAACAGAGAGTAGCAGCAGTGTAAAAGAGGGGTTGGGGGGGGGGGGGGGGCACAGTGCAAATAGCCCAGGTAGCCATTTGATTACCTGTTCAGGAGACTTATGGCTTGGGGGTAAAAACTGTTGAGAAGCCTTTTTGTCCTAGACTTGGCACTCCGCTTGCCATGCTGTAGTAGAGAGAACAGTCTATGACTGGGGTGGCTGGGGTCTTTGACAATTTTTAGGGCCTTCCTCAGCTTAGCCCCAGTGATGTACTGGGCCATACGCACTACCCTATGTAGTGCCTTGCGGTCGGAGGCCGAGAAATTACCGTACTAGGCAGTGATGCAACCAGTCAGGATGCTCTCGATGTTGCAGCTGTAGAACCTTTTGAGGATCTCAGGACCCAAGCCAAATCTTTTTAGTTTCCTGAGGGGGAATAGACTTCATCGTGCCCTCTTCACGATTGTCTTGGTGTGTTTGGACCATTCTAGTTTGTTGGTGATGTGGACACCAAGGAACTTGAAGCTCTCAACCTGCTCCACTACAGCCCCATCGATGAGACTGGGAGCATGCTCTGCCCTCCTTTTCCTGTAGTTCACAATCATCTCCTTAGTCTGGTTTACGTTGAGGGATAGGTTGTTATTCTGGCACCACCCGGCCAGGTCTCTGACCTCCTCCCTAAAGACTGTCTCGTCGTTGTCAGTGATCAGGCCTGCCACTGTTGTGTTATATGCAAACTTAATGATGGTGTTAAAGTTGTGCCTGGCCATGCAGTCGTGGATGAACAGGGAGTACAGAAGGGGGCTGAGCATGCACCCCTGGGGGGCTCCAGTATTGAGGATCAGCGTGGAAGATGTTTTGCTACCTACCCTCAACACCTGGGGGCGGCCCGTCAGGAAGTCCAGGATCCAGTTGCAGAGGGAGGTGTTTAGTCCCAGGATCCTTAGCTTAGTGATGAGCTTTGAGGGCACTATGGTGTTGAACGCTGAGCTGTAGTCAATGAAGCTAAGCTGTAGTCATTCCGGCGCCGACAGAGATGGCCGCCTCGTTTCGCGTTCCTAGGAAACTATGCAGTATTTTGTTTTTTTACGTGTTATTTCTTACATTGGTACCCCAGGTAATCTTAGGTTTCATTACATACAGTCGGGAGGAAATACTGAATATAAGAGCAACGTCAACTCACCATCATGGCGACCAGGAATATGACTCTCCCGAAGTGGATCCTGTGTTTTGCCTTCCACCCAGGACAATGGATCGGATCCCAGCCGTCGACCCTAAACAATGACGCCGTAAAAGGGGCAAATGAAGCAGTCTTCTGGTCAGTCTCCGGAGACAGGCACATCGCGCTCCACTCCCTAGCATACTACTCGCCAATGTCCAGTCTCTTGACAACAAGGTTGATGAAATCCGAGCAAGGGTAGCATTCCAGAGAGACATCAGAGACTGTCACGTTCTTTGCTTCACGGAAACATGGCTCACTCGAGAGACGCTAACGGAGTCGGTGCAGCCAGCTGGTTTCTTCACGCATCGCGCCGACAGAAACAAGCATCTTTCTGGTAAGAAGAGGTGATTAACGAGATTAATTATTAACGAGACGTGGTGTGATCATAACAACATACAGGAACTCAAGTCATTCTGTTCACCTGACTTAGAATTCCTCACAATCAAATGTCGACCGCATTATCTACCAAGGGAATTCTCTTCGATTATAATCACAGCCGCATATATTCACCCCAAGCAGACACATCGATGGCCATGAACGAACTTTATCTGACTCTATGTAAACTGGAAACCACACATCCTGCGGCTGCATTAATTGTAGCAGGGGATTTTTACAAGGCTAATCTGAAAACAAAACTCCCTAAATTCTATCAGCATATCGATTGTGCTACCAGGGCTGGTAAAACGCTGGATCATTGTTATTCTAACTTCCGCGGCGCATATAAGGCCCTCCCCCGCCCTCCTTTCGGAAAAGCTGACCACGACTCCATTTTGTTGCTTCCAGCCTACAAACAGAAACTAAAACAAGAAGCTCCCGCGCTCAGGTCTATTCAATGCTGGTCCGACCAATCTGATTCAACACTTCAAGACTGCTTCGATCACGTGGATTGGGATATGTTCCGCAATGCGTCCAACAACAACATTGACTAATACGCTGATTCGGTGAGCGAGTTCATTAGAAAGTGCATCGACGGCGTTTTACCCACAGCAATGATTAAAACATTCCCAAACCAGAAACCGTGGATTGATGGCAGCATTCACGTGAAACTGAAAGCGCAAACCACTGCTTTTAACCAGGGCAAGGTGACCGGAAACATGACCGAATACAAACAGTGTAGCTATTCCCTCCGCAAGGCAATCAAACAAGTTAAGTGCCAGAATAGAGACAAAGTAGAGTCGCAATTCAACAGCTCAGACACAAGAGGTATGTGGCAGGGTCTACAGTCAATCACGGATTACAAAAAGAAAACCAGCCCCGTCGCGGACCAGGATGTCTTGCTCCCAGTGCCACTGACACGGTCTGCTACCAAAACCTGCGGGCTCTCCTTCACTGCTGCCTGAGGTTAGTAAAACATTTAAACGTGTTAACCCTCGCAAGGCTGCAGGCCCAGACGGCAGTCCCAGCCGTGTCCTCAGAGCATGCGCAGACCAGCTGGCTGGTTTGTTTACAGACATATTCAATCAATCCTTATCCCAGTCTGCTGTTCCCACATGCTTCAGGAGGGCCACCATTGTTCCTGTTCCCAAGAAAGCTAAGGTAACTGAGCTAAACGACTACCGCCCCGTAGCACTCACTTCCGTCATCATGAAGTGCTTTGAGAGACTAGTCAAGGACCATATCACCTCCACCCTACCTGACACCCTAGACCCACTCCAATTTGCTTACCGACCCAATAGGTCCACAGACGACGCAATCGCAACCACACTGCACACTGCCCTAACCCATCTGGACAAGAGGAATACCTATGTGAGAATGCTGTTCATCGACTACAGCTCAGCATTTAACACCATAGTACCCTCCAAACTCGTCATCAAGCTCGAGACCCTGGGTGAGGGTAGGTAACAACATCTCCACCCCGCTGATCCTCAACACTGGGGCCCCACAAGGGTGCGTTCTGAGCCCTCTCCTGTACTCCCTGTTCACCCACGACTGCGTGGCTATGCACGCCTCCAACTCAATCATCAAGTTTGCGGACGACACTACAGTAGTAGGTTTGATTACCAACAACGACGAGACGGCCTACAGGGAGGAGGTGAGGGCCCTCGGAGTGTGGTGTCAGGAAAATAACCTCACACTCAACGTCAACAAAACAAAGGAGATGATTGTGGACCTCAGGAAACAGCAGAGGGAGCACCCCCCTATCCACATCGACGGGACAGTAGTGGAGAGGGTAGAACATTTTAAGTTCCTTGGCGTAAACATCACGGACAAACTGAATTGGTCCACCCACACAGACAGCGTTGTGAAGAAGGCGCAGCAGCGCCTCTTCAACCTCAGGAGGCTGAAGAAATTTGGCTTGTCACCAAAAGCACTCACAAACTTCTACAGATGCACAATCGAGAGCATCCTGTCGGGCTGTATCACCGCCTGGTACGGCAACTGCTCCGCCCACAACCGTAAGGCTCTCCAGAGGGTAGTGAGGTCTGCACAACGCATCACCGGGGGCAAACTACCTGCCCTCCAGGACACCTACACCACCCAATGTCACAGGAAGGCCATAAAGATCATCAAGGACAACAACCACCCAAGCCACTGCCTGTTCACCCCGCTATCATCCAGAAGGCGAGGTCAGTACAGGTGCATCAAAGCAGGGACCGAGAGATTGAAAAACAGCTTCTATCTCAAAGCCATCAGACTGTTAACAGCCACCACTAACATTTAGTGGCTGCTGCCAACATACTGACTCAACTCCAGCCACTTTAATAATGGGAATTGATGGAAATGTATGTAAAAATGTATCACTAGCAACTTTAAACAATGCCACTTAATATAATGTTTACACACCATACATTAATCATCTTATATGTATATGTATATACTGTACTCTATATCATCTCCTGCATCTTGCCATCTTTTTGTAATACAAGTATCACTAGCCACTTTAAACTATGCCACTTTATGTTTATATACCCTACATTACTCTTCTCATATGTATATACTGTACTCTATACCATCTACTGCATCTTGCCTATGCCGTTCTGTACCATCACTCATTCATATATCTTTATGTACATATTCTTTATGCCTTTACACTTGTGTGTATAAGGCAGTAGTTGTGGAATTGTTAGGTTAGATTACTCGTTGGTTATTACTGCATTGTCGGAACTAGAAGCACAAGCATTTCGCTACACTCGCATTAACATCTGCTAACCATGTGTATGTGAACAATAACATTTGATTTTATTTTATTTGAATAGCATTCTCACATAAGTGTTCCTTTTGTCCAGGTGGGAAAGTATAGCGTTTGGAGTGCAATAGAGATTGCATCATCTGTGGATCTGTTTGGGCGGTATGCAAATTGGAGTGGGTCTAGGGTTTCTGGGATAATGGTGTTGATGTGAGCCATTACCAGCCTTTCAAAGCACTTCATGGCTACGGATGTGAGTGCTATGGGTCGGTAGTCATTTAGGCAGGTCGCCTTCGTGTTCTTGGGCATAGGGACTATGGTGGTCTGCTTGAAACATGTTGGTATTACAGACTCAATCAGGGACATGTTGAAAATGTCAGTGAAGACACCTGTCAGTTGGTCAGCACATGCCCGGAGCACACTTTCTAGTAATCCGTCTGACCCGGCAGCCTTGTGAATGTTGACCTGTTTAAAAGTCCTACTCACGTAGACTACGGCTATGCATGCCTCAGTGTTGCTTTCCTCGAAGCGAGCATAGATATGATTTAGCTCATCTGGTAGGCTCGTGTCACTGGGCAGCTCATGGCTGTGCTTCCCTTTGTAGTCTGTAATAGTTTGCAAGCCCTGCCACATAAGACGAGCGCCGGAGCTGGTGTAGTATGATTCAATCGTAGCCCTGTATTTACGCTGTGCCTGTGTGATGGTTCATCGCAGGGCATAGCAGGATTTCTTGTAAGCTTCCGGGTTAGAGTCCCGCACCTTTGAAGCGTCAGCTCTACCCTTTAGCTCAGTGTGAATGTTGCCTGTAATCCATGGCTTCTGGTTGGGGTATATGCGTACAGTCACTGTGGGAACAACGTCCTCGATGCACTTATTGATAAAGCCAGTGACTGATGTGGTGTACTCCTCAATGACATCGGAAGAATCCCGGAACATGTTCCAGGCTGTGATAGCAAAACAGTCCTGTAGTTTAGCATCTGCTTCATCTGACCACTTTTATATAGGCCGAGTCACTGGTGCTTCCCGCTTAAATTTTTGCTTGTAAGCAGGTATCAGGAGGATAGAGTTGTGGTCGGATTTACCAAATGGAGGGCGAGGGAGAGCTTTGTACACGTGTCTGTGTGTGGAGTACAGGTGATCTAGAGTTTTTTCCCCTCTGGTTGCATATTTAACATTGGTTTTAGAGGGGAAAATACTATATTACAGTTTCTATCAATTGCTTAGACACAATTCCTGGAACATCTCAACATTTTCTCAAATCTTCACACACAATTTTAAAAACCCACACCCAACGGTACAAACATCTTACTTCTGGGTCCCAATTTAAACCTTGCCCTCAGACAACACATACAAGCTGTCAAAAACACAGACTACATGACTGTTTGTTACACTCTGGAGGGAGTTAATTCAGAACACTGCTACCAAAATGTTTAGAATAGGTTTTCATATAAATAATTTGGAACTTTGTAAAATCACAGCACTGACTATCCAGATGACCCTTTCAGGAACACCCTGGAGTGTCACGGCCGTCGAATGAAGTAGACCAAAGCGCAGCGTGGTGAGCGTACATATTCCTCTTTATTAGGATGACCCTGACAAAAAACAATAAACAACCGACTCCATTCTCCGGTATCCCTCTTCGCACTGCTCAATTGAATCCCAGGCGGGCTCTGGCACTCTCCCTGGGTAGACCGACCACCTCTCTACCTTCTCCCAGGTTGTCTCATACTCCTCCTTGGGACGACAATATTTCCCAGCCTGCCTCCAGGGTCCTTTACCGTCCAGGATTTCCTCCCTTACCACGCTGCTGGACCTTTTGTGGTGGGAAGTTCTGTCACGGCCTTCGAATAAAGAGGACCAAAGCGCAGCGTGGTGAGCGTACATATTCCTTTTTATTAGGATGACGCCTAACAATAACAATAAATACAAAAACAACCGTGAAGCTTAAGGCTGTAGTGCCACAAACAAAGACAACTTCCCACACTGAAAAGAGGGAAAAGGGATACCTAAGTATGGTTCCCAATCAGAGACAACGATAGACAGCTGTCCCTGATTGAGAACCATACCCGGCCAAAACATAGAAATACAAAATAAATAGAAAACAAAAACATAGATTGCCCACCCCAAATCACACCCTGACCAAACCAAAATGAGACATAAAAAGGCTCTCAAAGGTCAGGGCGTGACATGGAGAGAGAAATTCAAAACAGTACTAATAAATATCTCTTGCATTAGTGGATAAGGGACTACTACTGTATATGCTGTTTTTGTCATTAACCTGACCTTTGAAATGTCACACTGACAAAACATGTAAGGAAGAGTCCATGCACAGTAAAATACCCAATTTCCAAAAGCTTTATTTCCAAACGCAGCAAATGTACAAGTTACACAGAACCCAAACTGGCTGCGCGCGTGCGCCATCATGTGCTATCTTGCATACATGTATTTTTTCCCCCTACACCAAAGGCGATCACGACACGCAGGCTAAAGTATCAAATCAAACTCTGAACCAATGACATTAATTTGGGGACAGGTCGAAAAGCATTAAACATGTATGGCAATTTAGCTGGTTAGCTTGCACTTGCTAGCTAATTTGTCCTATTTAGCTAGCTTGCAGTTGCTAGCTAATTTGTCCTGGGATATAAACATTGAGATGTTATTTTATCTGAAATGCACAAGGTCCTCTACTCCGACAATTAATCCACACATAAAACGGCCAACCGAATCGTTTCTAGTCATCTCTCCTCCTTCCAGGCTTTTTCATCTTTGAACTTATATGGTGATTGGCATCTACAATTTTATAGTATTACCACGACAACTGGCAAAACATTTGTCCTTCAATCACCCACGTGGGTATAACCAATGAGAAGGCACGTGGGTACCTGCTTCTATAAACCAATGAGGAGATGGGAGAGGCAGGACTTGCAGCGCGATCTGCGTCAGAAATAGAATGCTTTCTCTTTTAGCCCTTGGCAATGCAGACGCTCGTTAACGAGCAGTGTGGGGGCATTAATTGAATAACATGGATTTCTACATTTATTTTGTGACGCTCGCACACGTGACGTGTCCGGTCTGGTCAGCATTTTACTCAGCATCAGCGTTCTCATCATCTCGTCTCCGGTCTGGGTTAAGCCATAATATCTCAACTCCACATACTGGTCAGGCAGCGTGGGAAAAATGCCCTTGTGTGCCTTAGAAAACCCTGGATAGACTCCACAGACACATCACCACAGGCATCCACCATTGCCTCCAGGAGGTTTTGTTGTGCATAGGGGTTGCGGTCATACGCTCTCCACCGCCATGCTGAGAAAAATTCCTCAATCGGATTCAAAAATGGGGAATATGCTGGCAAAAACATTTTTTTAACCGGGTGCGAACCAGAGCAGCCCGATGGAAACACATGTTATCCCAAATGACAACATATTGGGCTTGCTCTGGTTGCTCTGGCTCCCCTTCCTGTTGAAGAATGTTATTGTGCAGCTGATTGAAGGAGTTGTGCCATGTTATATGGACCCACTTTGACATGGCGGTGGAGGAAGACACAATTGCTGATGGCTGTACACAGGGTGACGTTGCCTCCCCTCTGGCCAGGAACTTGTATGATGGCACGGTGACCAATGATGTTGCGTCCCCTTTTGCGCCTTTTTGTTAGGTTGAACCCTGCCTCGTCGATGAAGATGTACTCCTGTGGGTAAGCCATGGCATCCAGCTCAAAGATTCTCTACAGAAGTCCAAAAACACACATTTTACTGTACTACAAATACAGTACTGTAGTGTACTACTGTACTGGAATGAAAGATTGTCTACTGCAGTTACTGTAACACATTACTATACAGTACTGTATTGACATGCTGGAGAGATGGGCCATACTCTACACACTGTAAAGATTCTGTACAGTATAGCAATTACCTGCACATATTGGAATCGTTGATCCTTAACTCTGTTTGAATTCCTTTCAAAAGGCACACAGTATAGCTGCTTTGTTCTTATGTGGTTCTTCTGAACAATCCGGTCAATGGTGGAAATGCTTATGCTGTGTCACGTTCTGACCTTTATTTCCTTTGTTTTTGTCTTTATTTAGTATGGTCAGGGCGTGAGTTGGGGTGGGCAGTCTATGTTTGTTTATCTATGTTTTTCAATTTCTGTGTTTGGCCTGATATGGTTCTCAATCAGAGGCAGGTGTTAGTCATTGTCTCTGATTGGGAACCATATTTAGGTAGCCTGTTTTATGTTGGGTTTTGTGGGTGGTTGTTTTCTGTCTTTGTGTGTCTGCACCAGACAGTACTGTTTCGGTTTTCACATTTGTTGTTTTTGTATTTTGAGTGTTCACCTTCATTAAACACGATGAACAATTACCACGCTGCACCTTGGTCCTCTTCTTCTCCTCCAGACGACAATCAATACATGCTGTCAATTCCTTGGAAGACTACCTGGTCTTCAACGATTTGGGTTTGAATTTCCTTCAAACGGATGGCATAATTGGCAATCACCATATTCACCAGGGCAGTCTCCTGATCAGCTGTGAGAAGTGTCCGCTTACCTCCAATAGATGGCCGCCTCTCAGTTCTGCAAAAACGAAATTTGACCATTACTGACCTATGGTCATCCATTACTGTTGTAAAAACTACACCGAGAACAAAGTGGAGATTCAGTCTATATGCACTGCAACATTTCATGTATCACAGTAACAACAAGGCAAATGACCTGTTTTCCCTTCTGAAAGTACAGACAATGGATGCAACCGTGTAACGGCTTAGGTTGGGTTGCACTAGCTGTCCAGCTTCTCTCATAGTCCTCACATGTATGAGCACATGATGAACTAGGGTGGCACGGATTTCATCTGAGATGACTTGTCTTTGTCTTTGTTGTTGCCGTCCTTGTCCTCTTCCTCTCTGTTGTCTTGCAACTTCGGCATTGTTAGGATCCATTGTTCCAAAGCACATGGACATGCCTCTAGGCCCTATTTATTCATCCTGCAATTCTGATTGGTGTGGTAACAATTTTGAGGCTTAGTGTTTGCACCTGTAGAAAGGTGTGCTCTTTGAGTTTAGGTTGTGATGACTTAAGTTAATTATATTGAGAGCATGTGTTTTCTGAATGAATATATAGTGCAATGAATGATTTATTTGGCCACTTTTGTGTTAGGTTTTACAGAAAGAGTTATGAATATTGAAACGTGTGGAAACAGGTGAATAGTGTTTACGGTTATGGGAAATGTGTGTGTTTTGGGGAATGACGTAAGGGTATGGGTTTTTGTGCTACAGGAACCAGTTTTTGTGTTTAAGCAAACAAGAAAAACTGTAATTATTGAATCAATGCAAATTTGCTGGATATGTACAGTGTTCAAAATATCATTTGAAATGCATCATAATATTTGAATGCGTGTCTACAGTAAGGCACAACATGAGGCCATTAACCTTGGGTTTTAGCAGAACTACATTACCCATTAAAAATTAAAGCCAATCTAACATATAACCCAGTAGGCCGGAGACGGTCAACAGAGACAAGGAAACATTGGTAAAAAGAATATGCGTTAGAGACTCTTTTTAATTAAGATAAATGTGGTGGAATTTCAATCAATCATCAAGTAGCGATCTTTGACTAATTAGCAACCCATACCTTTAATCCTGAGTGGCCAATGGTCAGAATGGAGGCTACACTACATACAATGGGAATTATTCACATACGAGCAAAACGTTTTAGAACATGTGGGATTTTGCCATTCAGTGTCATACATTATGCGAATTAGTCTGGGGGCCAGTGTTGATGTAATCTATCAAAATATAGAATATATACCCTGACAAAGTAATGGGAAAATGTTACAGAACAAAACTCTGTTCTAATACCACCAATAATATCATCAAAGTGGTAGAAATCAAACCACAAGTACTATTTCAACAAGAACTATAAAGGAGGTCCCTCTTCAAACATGGACTCTCTTAAACAAAAGGTTAAGTGCACTGCAACTCTAATATTCTATTCAGGTATTTCTGTGTGATGCGCAGGTTCATTTGAATCTACGTGTATTTGAAATGGAATGCAATGTTCTGACATGCTTTAAAATATGTGCTGTCTCTGTCAACTCAGTTGTTATCACCATAATTAAAACAGAATGTCCCGGCTCTGCACCAACTGAATACAGCTGGGGAAATCATCACATGTCATTCATTTCCATAAATTCATAGCATATTCTATGTGGGTGCATATATGATTCTTCACATCTATATTCAATGAAATGATTTAAGAGAGGGACACCAACAATGTGGATATAATGTGCAGTAAATAGCTATAGGAGATGAAGCATGTTTCCATTTCAGGCGTGCCGTTCCTCTGGGACTTGTGGTCGTGAATCGTGTGTTGAAAGAAGTTGATTTCAGGCATGCCATTCCTCTGGGACTTGTGGTCGTGACTCGTGTGTTGAAAGGAGTTGATTTCAGGCATGCCGTTCCTCTGGGACTTGTGGTCGTGACTCGTGTGTTGAAAGGAGTTGATTTCAGGCATGCCGTTCCTCTGGGACTTGTGGTCGTGACTCGTGTGTTGAAAGGAGTTGATTTCAGGCATGCCGTTCCTCTGGGACTTGTGGTCGTGACTCGTGTGTTGAAAGGAGTTGATTTCAGGCATGCCGTTCCTCTGGGACTTGTGGTCGTGACTCGTCTGTTGAAAGGAGTTGATTTCAGGCATGCCGTTCCTCTGGGACTTGTGGTCGTGACTCGTGTGTTGAAAGGAGTTGATTTCAGGCATGCCGTTCCTCTGGGACTTGTGGTCGTGACTCGTGTGTTGAAAGGAGTTGATTTCAGGCATGCCGTTCCTCTGGGAGGTGTGGTCGTGACTCGTGTGTTGAAAGGAGTTGATTTCAGGCATGCCGTTCCTCTGGGACTTGTGGTCGTGACTCGTGTGTTGAAAGGAGTTGATTTCAGGCATGCCGTTCCTCTGGGACTTGTGGTCGTGACTCGTGTGTTGAAAGGAGTTGATTTCAGGCATGCCGTTCCTCTGGGACTTGTGGTCGTGACTCGTGTGTTGAAAGGAGTTGATTTCAGGCATGCCGTTCCTCTGGGACTTGTGGTCGTGACTCGTCTGTTGAAAGGAGTTGATTTCAGGCATGCCGTTCCTCTGGGACTTGTGGTCGTGACTCGTGTGTTGAAAGGAGTTGATTTCAGGCATGCCGTTCCTCTGGGACTTGTGGTCGTGACTCGTGTGTTGAAAGGAGTTGATTTCAGGCATGCCGTTCCTCTGGGAGGTGTGGTCGTGACTCGTGTGTTGAAAGGAGTTGATTTCAGGCATGCCGTTCCTCTGGGACTTGTGGTCGTGACTCGTGTGTTGAAAGGAGTTGATTTCAGGCATGCCGTTCCTCTGGGACTTGTGGTCGTGACTCGTGTGTTGAAAGGAGTTGATTTCAGGCATGCCGTTCCTCTGGGACTTGTGGTCGTGACTCGTGTGTTGAAAGGAGTTGATTTCAGGCATGCCGTTCCTCTGGGACTTGTGGTCGTGACTCGTGTGTTGAAAGGAGTTGATTTCAGGCATGCCGTTCCTCTGGGACTTGTGGTCGTGACTCGTGTGTTGAAAGGAGTTGATTTCAGGCATGCCGTTCCTCTGGGACTTGTGGTCGTGACTCGTGTGTTGAAAGGAGTTGATTTCAGGCATGCCGTTCCTCTGGGACTTGTGGTCGTGACTCGTGTGTTGAAAGGAGTTGATTTCAGGCATGCCGTTCCTCTGGGACTTGTGGTCGTGACTCGTGTGTTGAAAGGAGTTGATTTCAGGCATGCCGTTCCTCTGGGACTTGTGGTCGTGACTCGTCTGTTGAAAGGAGTTGATTTCAGGCATGCCGTTCCTCTGGGACTTGTGGTCGTGACTCGTGTGTTGAAAGGAGTTGATTTCAGGCATGCCGTTCCTCTGGGACTTGTGGTCGTGACTCGTGTGTTGAAAGGAGTTGATTTCAGGCATGCCGTTCCTCTGGGACTTGTGGTCGTGACTCGTGTGTTGAAAGGAGTTGATTTCAGGCATGCCGTTCCTCTGGGACTTGTGGTCGTGACTCGTCTGTTGAAAGGAGTTGATTTCAGGCATGCTGTTCCTCTGGGACTTGTGGTCGTGACTCGTGTGTTGAAAGGCGACAGCTGGGCATGAGATCCAATTATCCTCTGACTCTCATACCTGACTGTTGAAAAGGAAAGACTCTGTTCACAGCCAAATGAAAGTGTGACATTTTGGCCAGTGTCTGGTTGTTCTTGCATATTTATTGTCTGATTTTGAAAATGGTGAAAACAGAATTGTTGGCATCTAATACCATTTTTTTTGTTAGAGTGAGACCTACAATTATACCATGGATGCCACTAGCCAGGTGAGTCTGATGTGCGTGCGTGAGTGTATGTGAGTGTATGTGAGTGTATGTATGTGAGTGTATGTATGTGAGTGTATGTATGTGAGTGTATGTATGTGAGTGTATATATGTGAGTGTATGTATGTGAGTGTGTGTATGTGAGTGTGTGTGTGTATGTTTGTGTTTGTGTGCGTGTGTGTATGTTTGTGTGTGTATGTTTGTGTTTGTGTGTATGTTTGTGTTTGTGTATATGTGTGTGCGTGTAAGTGTATGATGTTGTCAGTTGCCAGCACCACAGCTTGGAGAAGCCAGACCTCCAGTCCTTCTGACAGCTCTTCATTTGTATGCTGTGAATCAGAGCTCCAGAGGCTCTGTGCTGCCGGTCTCTGTGCTGCCATGCAATGGGATGCTCCCAGTGATGTAGTGGTAAAAAAATTGTTTGGTTAAAAGCATTTACTTGCGTTTACACTCCACTACACCACAGGATGATCCTGACCATCCAACAAGCCCTTTATATGCATGAAGAGCAGGTCAAGGTATATTAGAGGCCCTATTGGCATTCCAATCTATGGAGCACCAGAATTAAATTACCAAGAGTATTGCACAAATTCATTAAGAAGGGATAATTGTATGGGAAACTGGAGAGACAATTGTTATAAATTCAAGGCTGCAAAAGCATCATGTTTAGAACACGGGCAAACTGAAAACGCAAACCTTGGAGCTACTGTAGGTATAGTTATCTGTATTTGCAAGGAGTTATGGTGAAATGATTGAATAATGTGATTAGAGTGGAGTTTTAGAAAAACATTTCTTTCAAAAAAAGAAACCCAGTTCCATGCAAAGTAGGGGCAAGTCAATACACATTGCAATGTGCCCAGTAAGAAATCAATAAGACCCAGCGTCTCCCCCACCGACCCCGCCATGCTGTTCGACTTTAGCCAAGTTTGATAAATGGGCCTCCTGATTATCACAAATCGTGAAGCTGCTAGGGCAAGCTCATTGGTAGGATTTATGTTGTTTGGTTACATTTCTCCTGGAGTGACCTCAAAAGACAGACAGCTCCTGCAGTTTCAAAGTTCTGGTGGTGGAAGATTTAGCCTAGACAAGTATTGGATTCACTCTAGCACTTATGTGCTATGAGAACTGCATGTACGTATCTATCACCAATCACTTTCTGCACAACGCCCTTTTGCAGTTTTACCAAATGTACGTTTTTTAAACTTTGTGAGAGATAGGCAGGCCTATTTAACTTCATACTCTACACCACATAATTCATCAGAATTGAAGTTTGTCAGATGTCAATCATAGTCAGTCAGGCAGCGGAGAAACCAAACCAATTACAACTCTCCGAAGACTCGGAGAGCGACAGAGACCCACAACAATCAGAATTAAAAGCAATGAGAAAACACATATCACAGACACAGAGTCTTTCATCACCTAAATGTCTTGTGCTGTACATCCCCAACTGTCTTCTACACAGTTCTTTCTACAGAAAGAGAGAGCTGTCCATGTTGAGTAACCTCAAGCTTCAGGTCTGCATGTCTGTTGGTTGAACAGGACAGTGAGTCCCGGCAGAAAGTACTTTTATCTCACATCTGACATACATTGAGATGGTTGAACAGGGGGGGGGGGGGTAACAAGGGTGATGACGACGATGATGAAGATGATGATGACAGATCTGCAATGATGAAGATTATGATGACAGATCTGATGTGATCTAGTCTCTCTCAGTATCAACTCTCAGTTTGTTGCTGTGGAAACAGGAATTTCTGTGAGTGGATTGTAACGTTACTATTGATTTGTTTTTCCTTACAGACTTCCACATGGAGCTAGAATTTGCATTGCTTAACGTGTGTGTGTGTGTGTGTGTGTGTGTGTGTGTGTGTGTGTGTGTGTGTGTGTGTGTGTGTGTGTGTGTGTGTGTGTGTGTGTGTGTGTGTGTGTGTGTGTGTGTGTGTGTGTGTGTGTGTGTGTGTGTGTGTGTGTGTGTGTGTGTGTGTGTGTGTGTGTGTGTGTGTGTGCGTGTGTGTGTGAGCATCTGCCTCACCTCCCTTGATAAAAAAAGAAAGCATCTGAACCATGTTTTTTAAATTTAACTAGGCAAGTCAATTAAGAACAAATTCTTATTTACAATGACGGCTAAACCCGGACGACGCTGGGCCAATTGTGCGGTGCCCTATGGGACTCCCAATTACAGCCGGATGTGATACAGCCTGGATTCCAACCAGGTACTATAGTGACGTCTCTTGCACTGAGATGCAGTGCCTTAGACCGCTGCGCAACTCGGGAGCATATAAAGTACCTTTTGATATGTATAACTATCCATTTCAAATGCATATTTTTTAAGTGGGGTCTCTTGTATAAATGCACCCCCATAACTGTAGAATGCTTACAAAAACATGATCAGCATACAGTGTTCATCTTAGTAAATGTACAGTTGAAGTCAGAAGTTTACATACACTTAGGTTGGAGACATTAAAACTCATTTTTCAACCACTCCACAAATTTCTTGTTAACAAACTATAGTTTTGGCAAGTCGGTTAGGACTTGTGCATGACACATATACTTTTTCCAACAATTGCTTACAGACAGATTATTTAAGTTATAAATTCACTGTATCACATTTCCAGTGGGTCAGAAGTTTACATACACAAAGTTGACTGTGCCTTTAAACAGCTTGGAAAATTCCAGAAAATTATGTCATGGCTTTAAAAGCTTATGATAGGCTAATTGACATAATTTGAATCAATTGGATGTGTACCTGGGGATGTATTTCAAGGCCTCCCTTCAAACTCATTGCCGCTTTGCTTGACATCATGGGAAATTCAAAAGATATCAGCCAAGACCTCAGAAAAAAAATTGTAGACCTCCACAAGTCTGGTTCATCCTTGGGAACAATTTCCAAACATATGAAGGTATCACGTTCATCTGTATAAACAATAGTACACAAGTATAAACACCATGGGACCACGCAGCCGTCATACTGCTCAGGAAGGAGACGTGTTCTGTCCTAGAGATGAACATACTTTGGTGCGAAAGGTGCAAATCAATCCCAGAACATCAGCAAAGGACCTTGTAAAGATGCTGGAAGAAACAGGTACAAAAGTATCTATATCCACAGTAAAACGAGTCCAATATCGACATAACCTGAAAAGCCGCTCTGCAAGGAAGAAGCCACTGCTCGAAAACGGCCATAATTAAGCCAGACTACGGTTTGCAACTGTACATGGGGACAAAGATCATACTTTTTGGAGAAATGTCCTCTGGTCTGATGAAACAAAAATAGAACTGTTTGGCCATAATGAGCATCTTTATGTTTGGAGGACAAAAGGGGGAGGCTTACAAGCCGAAGAACAACATCCCAACTGTGAAGCACAGGGTGGCAGCATCATGTTGTGGGGATGCTTTCCTGCAGGAGGGACTGGTGCACTTCACAAAATAGATGGCATCATGAGGGAGGGAAATTATGTGGATATATTGAAGCAACATCTCAAGACATCAGTCAGGAAGTTAAAGTTGCTTCCAAACGGGTCTTCCAAATGGACAATGACCCCAAGTATACTTTCAAAGTCGTGGCAAAATAACTAGAGGACAACAAAGTCAAGGTATTGGAGTGGCCATAATAAAGCCCTGACCTCAATCCCATAGAACATTTGTGGGCAGAACTGAAAAAGTGTGTGCGAGCAAGGAGGCTTACAAACCTGACTCAGTTACACCAGCTCTGTCAGGAGGAATGGGCCAAAATTCACGCAACTTATTCTGGGAAGCTTGTGGAAGGCTACCCGAAACCTTTGACCCAAGTTAAACAATTTAAAGGCAATGCTACCAAATATTAATTGAGTGTATGTAAACTTCTGACCCACTGGGAATGTGATGAAAGAAATAAAAGCTGAAATAAATCATTCTCTCTACTACTATTCTGACATTTCATATTCTTAAAATAAAGTGGTGCTCCTAACTGAGCTACAACAGGGAATGTTTACGAGGATTAAATATCAGGAATTGTGAAAAACTGAGTTTAAATGTATTTGGCTAAGGTGTATGTAAACTTCCGACTTCAACTGTAGGTCTATGTGGGCACTGTGGAAACATACTGCCTGTAAATGTATGTTAGACAAACAAACAATTCCCTGGTTAAGTCCAATGCACATTATCTATATTCTGAGTCTGATTCGTACAACAGGTTGCCATAGCATCACTGAATTTTTCAGAAAATCAGAATTGTATAGTTTAAACATCAAAATCAAGCCTTCCCCCTGGGCACACACTGGTTAAATCAACGTTGTTTCGACGTCATTTCAATGAAATGACGTTGAACCAATGTGGAATAGACATTGAATCAACCAGTGGGTTGATTCTCATCTAAAAGCTGGGCCAGAGATGCTAATACAGTCACAACTGACAAACAGATGGAAGACCTGGAAAATCACTCCAGTTTTCGTCACTAGCATAGCAGGACCTGAAAACACATTACTGTTGCCCATGAAGCCTGGGACTCACGGTGTAAATTCAATTTCCCTGACCAATACAACAGGGAACAACCACTGGCTTTGCTGCTATTAAGAAGGTACAAAGTCATTTATGGGTGTCCTGGGAGGTGAGAATAGTCATTTTTACTATTTGAGCTTGATGGGCTCTGTAAACTTTAAAGCACTAAAGTATTCTGTGGGAGTAATTATTCTTCATCTGTCTTCAATCTGATCCTCTCAAGTCAAGGCACATGATGCCATCACGCAGTTTGCAGGCAACACGACTGAGAAAACATCAGTCATTTGGGGGAAAAAACGTTACGCTGGGCCCCCGAAGGACTTCACCACCCGCAACCCATACATTTTGCCTCTGATATTGCAGTTGATGTATTGAGGGAGAATATTGTACGGTGCAGCTGTACACTACTCTCACTCTCTCTCTCTCTCTCTCTCTCTCTCTCTCTCTCTCTCTCTCTCTCTCGCTCTCGCTCTCTCGCTCTCTCGCTCTCTCGCTCTCTCTCTCTCTCTCTCTCTCTCTCTCTCTCTCTCGCTCTCTCGCTCTCTCGCTCTCTCGCTCTCTCGCTCTCTCGCTCTCTCGCTCTCTCTCTCTCTCTCTCTCTCTCTCTCTCTCTCTCTCTCTCTCTCTCTCTCTCTCTCTCTCTCTCTCTCTCTCTTCCTCTCTCTCTCTCTCTCTTGCTCTCTCTCTCTCTGTCTTGCTCTCTCTCTCTCTGTCTTTCTCTCTCTCTCTCTCTCTCTTGCTCTCTCTCTCTCTCTTGCTCTCTCTCTCTATCTCACTTTATTTCTCCTACATAGTTAATATTGTGTCTCTATGGTGAAGAGGAAAAGCAACTTCTCTTCCTGAACTCTATTTACCATTGTGAACATGATTGACATTTATTATGAGCAGTCAAATCAGATAACACTTAAAATTGCAAATTGGACATTTCAGGTTGGGTTATCAGCTCTATGCCTAATCTTTAGCACATTCCTGCTTTGCTTTCATTTCTTCCAGAGGCGATGTGTACACCGTGTCACGCCCTGATCTGTTTCACCTGTCCTTGTTATTGTCTCCACCCCCTCCAGGTGTTGCTTATTTTCCCCAGTGTATTTATCCCTGTGTTCCCTGTCTCTCTGTGCCAGTTCGTCTTGTCTGTTTCAAGTCAACCAGCGTGTTTTTCCCATGCTCCTGCTTTTGCTATTCTCTCTTTTGCTAGTCCTCCCGGTTTTGACGCTTGCCGGTTTTCTGGACTCTGTACCCGCCTGCCTGACCAGTCTGCCTGCCCTGACCTCACGCCTGTCTGCCACTCTGTACCTCCTGGACTCTGATCTGGTTTTGGCCTTTTGCCTGTCCACGACTATTCTAGCGCCTACCCCTTTTGGAACTAATACATGTCAAACACTCAAACCATCTGCCTCCTGTGTCTGCATCTGGGTCTGGCCCTGAGCCCTTATACACCGGGAGTGTTGGACTCTAATTCAACTGTAACAGTAACAGTAAGTCCAAGTAGTCTTTGGGTGAATTGTGCATTGTGAAAACAGTGCGTGTTCACAGAGCAGCTGCTTATTAATAGCTTGCAATGGTTGAACTTGTTCGAAACAAGTAACAACTCCAACAAAATTATATTGATTTACCTCAGTCTTCATCATTGCAGAAGTTCTCGTAAACCTTGAAAGTCAACTGGCCTTATTCCCATTCTCTCATTCTTGTGTTGCCATGACGTTTGCCCCTCAATTCTAGAATAGAACCATACGTTCTTGAGACTCCAGCAGAGTGTTGAGATATCACTATTCTCAGTAACCTTGTGGATTTAAATTACCCTGAAATGGTCTCAACCCCCCCGCACATTGACTCGGTACCGGTACCCCCTGTATTATGTTATTATTGTTATTGTTATTTTATTGTGTTCTTTTTTTACTTTAGTTTATTTAGTAAATATTCTCTTAACTCTTATTTTCTTAAAACTGTATTGTTGGTTAAGGGTTTGTAAGTAAGCATTTCACAGTAATGGTACACCTGTTGTATTTGTTGCGTGTGACAAATATCATTTGATTTGATTTGAAAAGCCTGGCACTTGTGCATTGTATGCCGACGCTGTTCCTACAGCGGTTTCAATGGGTAAAAACATGTTCCAACTGTGATTAAAGTGAGGTCATTTATGAATTAGAGCATAATTGAAGTGTGGTAATTTGCCTATTCCCATTGTTTCTATATACGCATTGGTGGAAGTTAATGTGGAGTAGCACACAATTGTATGGACGTATAGATTTACTGTCATCCAGGAAAGGCATCACCATAAAATATATGCTATAAAGATGCATGTTTGTATATGAAGAGGTAGACAGTGACCGGGGAGGTAATTTACCTGTAGGTCATGCACAAAGCAAGAGAGACAGCCATATTTATCCGTGGGTTCTGCTCAATGACAAAACTTTGCACCTTTCAAAATAAATCAGAGAAAAACAGACGGAAGGAGGAAAAGATGTGAATAGATGAGGAATGACAACAAAGAGAGATTGAAAATGAACACTGTAACATATAGTCAGCCTCACTGTCACAGCAGATCTAAAGATAACATGTCATTTTGCTGAGGTTGTTTTGCATCACCATGGTAACATTTAACTCTGAACTCTTATCACTTTGTGATCCATAAACATGTCATGTGACTGTACAGAAATTATTTCAGCTTCTCACCACTGAGTGTTTGGGGTAAATCTAATATTACTGTTTCATATATACAGTAGCTTCTATCTCTTGGAAGTACAGATGACATGACTCTATGACTCTAACCTGACTCTAACCTGTTGTCAGTCAACAAGATGCAATACATTGCTGCAAAACAAGAGAAGTATAGGTACACATCCTATCCTGTAGAGACTTGTGTGTTAACCAAAACCCCGCAGACAAAGGGGATTCTGTGGTGTCCCAGGTCCGTTCACAGTGACCCTGATAAATAGTGAGCGATTACAATTGCTTGACATCGATTTACAACAAGTGTGATTCCTGATCATGGGAATGTAAAGCATCTGTTTGTTCCCTCAAGCAGAGTTCCTCACTGTGATCAGACCCCGTTCTACAGCTGTCTAATTCACAACTAATTCCCTTCCATGAGCCAAGAACGAAATGAAAGCCATTACTGTGTGGCAGGACCTGATGGGCTTGCAGAGTGAAAAACAACACCATTGATTTTTGCTCCGGTGCCTTGGCCCAGCCTGCTCCACAGATGCTGGCATATATGGGTAATTCATTGCTCATTATATATAGCCAGGCTCAGTTATCATATGGAGTTAATGAAGATCTCAACTGAAAGTATGGATGAAGATACTTTACATGTCATTAGACACGGATAGAGATACAAGGAAATGTTCGAATCAAAATGTCATATGTGGCAAAAGAGAGATTCGGTGTCAATTTCATGCTATTGATACAGATCTGGGTTCGATCCCGGGTTGTGTGGCAGCCGGCCGTGATCGGGAGACCAATGAGGCGGCACACAATTGGCCCAGCGTCATTAGGGGAGGGTTTGGCCGGCCAGGATGTCCTTGTCCCACTGCGCTCTAGCAATTCCTGTGGAGGGCCGGGCACATGCACGCTGACACAGTCGCCAGTTGGACCCTGTTTCCTCCGACACATTGGTGCGGCTGGCTTCCGGGTTAAAACAAGCATTGTGTCAAGAAGCAGCGCGGCTGTTTTGGAGGACGCATGGCTCTCGACATTCGCCACTTCCGAGTCCATACGGGAATAACAGCAATGGGAAAAGACTAAACTAAATGTATAGTATCCTACAGTATACTACAGTTTTCTATAGTAAGTAATGGGTGAACAGTGTGAGCTCCCACCAGAAACTGTGTTGTATGGTTAGGCAGAGCTCCTCACGCTCTGGGGTGGCGTAGAATCGGCTACACGTATTTTATCTACCACCCCACAAAAATAAGAGCAGACATCCTGATGTGCATTTCTTTTTTCCCCCCAATTTCGTGGTATCCAAATGGTAGTAGTTACAGTCTTGTCTTATTGCTGCAACTCCCGTACGGACTCGTGAGAGGCGAAGGTTGAGAGCCATGCGTTCTCTGAAACATAACCCAACCAAGCCGCACTGCTTCTTGACACAATGCCCATCCAACCCGGAAGCCAGCCGCACCAATGTGTCGGAGGAAACACCGTACACCTGGTGACCTGGTCAGTGTGCACTGCACCCGGCCCGCAACAGGAGTTGCTAGTGCGCGCTATACCTGCCGGCCAAACCCTCCCTAACCCGGAAGATGCTGGACCAATGCACCGCCCCATGGGCCTCCCGGTCGCAGCCGGCTGCGACAGAGCCTGGACTCGAACCCAGAATCTCTGGTGGCACAGCTAGCAAAACGATGCAGTGCCTTAGACAACTGCGCCACCCGGGAGGCCCTGACGTGCATTTCTGCAGAAATCTCCATTTGACATCAATGCATGATGATGAAGATCCACATAAGAACTCTGAAGTAATGCACACAGATCACAAAGTTGGTATTCAGCCTAAGGCATTTCTTCTAATTAGCATAGAAATGCAGACGCATACTCGCTTCAGTCAGAAATTAAGTCATGCAGGATAGACATTTAATCAATTATGTTCTTTAAAAATTGGTGTGGTAAAGAGATACTGTAATAACTTCAACCTTTAGGGAGGTACATTATCTATCGGTTTTCAACTGGTCAAACTTGTATTTGTATTTGTTTTTATTATGGATCCCCATTAGCTGCTGCCAAAGCAACAGCTACTCTTCCTGGGGTCCAGCACAATTAAGGCAGTTTATACAATTTTAAAACATTACAATACATTCACAGATTTCACAACACACTGAGGGCCCTCAGGCCCCTACTCCACCACTACCACATATCTACATTACTAAATCCATGTGTATGTATAGTGCATATGTTATTGTATGTGTGTGTGTGTGCGTGTGCGTGTGTGTGTGTGTGTGTGTGTGTGTGTGTGTGTGTGTGTGTATGCATGTGTCTGTGCCAATGTTTGTGTTGCTTCACAGTCCCCACTGTTCCATAAGATGTTTTTTTAATCTGTTTTTTAAATCTAATTTTACTGCTTGTGTCAGTCACTTGATGTGGAATAGAGTTCCATGTAGTCATGGCTCTATGTAGTACTGTGTGCCTCCCATAGTCTGTTCTGGACTTGGGGACTGTGAAGAAACCTCTTGTGCCATGTCTTGTGGGTTATGCATGGGTGTCCGAGCTGTGTGCCAGTAGTTTAGACAGACAGCTCGGTGCATTCAACATGTCAATACCTCTAATAAATACAAGTAGTGATGAAGTAAATCTCTCCTCCACTTTCAGCCAGGAGAGATTGACATGCATATTATTAATATAGAGCTCTCTGTGTACATCCAATGGCCAGCCGTGCTGCCCTGTTCTGAGCCAATTGCAATTTTCCTAAGTCCTTTTTTTTGTGGCACCTGACAACATGACTGAACAGTAGTCAAGGTGTGACAAAACTAGGGCCTGTAGGACTTGCCTTGTTGATAGTGTTGTTAAGAAGGCAGAGCATCACTTTGTTATGGACAGACTTCTCCCCATCTTAGCTACTTTGCATCAATATGTTTTGACCATGACGGTTTACAATCTAGTTTTACTCCAAGCAGTTTAGTCATCTCAACTTGCTCAATTTCCACATTATTTATTACAAGATTTAGTTGAGGTTTAGGGTTTAGTGAGTGTTTTGTTCCAAATACAACACTTTCGTTTTATAAATATTTAGGGCTAACTTATTCCTTGCCACTCCCTCTGAAACTAACTGCAGCTCTTTGTTGAGTGCTGCAGTTATTTCAGTCACTGTAGTAGCTGACGTGTATAGTATTGAGTCATCCGCATACATAGAAACTCTGGCTTTACTCAAAGTCAGTGGCATGTCATTAGTAAAAATAAAAATAAAATCAAGGGGCCTAAACAGCTACCCTGGGGAATTCCTGATTCTAACTGGATTAAATTTGATAGTCTTCCATTAAAGAACACCCTCTGTGTTCTGTTAGACACGTAACTCTTTATCCAAATTATAGCGCGGGGGGGGGGGGGTAAAGCCATAATACATATGTTTTTCCAGCAGTAGACTATGATCAATAATGTCAAAAGCTGCACTGAACTCAAACAAGACAGCCTCCCACAATCATTTTATCATCAATTTCTCTCAGCCAATCATCAGCCATTTGTGTAAGTGCTGTGCCTGTTTAGTGTCCTTCCCTATAAGCATGCTGAAATTTTGTTGTCAATTTGTTTACTGTAAAATAGCATTGTATCTGGTCAAAAACTATTTTTTCCAGATGTTTACTAAGGGTTGGTAACAGGCTGATTGGTCGGCTATTGGTCGTCATTCAAGGTGCCCCTAAGCTTTTTACTATCATTCTTTATATAATTTATCTTTGTTTCATAGTAAAAAAAAATTAAATTTAGTTTAGTCACATGATTTCTTAATTTGCAATACGTTTGCCAATCAGTTGGGCTGCCAGACTTAATTGTCATACATTTTGCCTCATCCCTTTCAACCATACATTTTTAAAATTCCTCTTAAATCCCCTTGGAATGATCTGTTTTTACAGTCATTTTCTTAATGGGTGTGTGCTTATTAGTAACTGGAATATGTAGTTTCATAAATGTGTCAAGACCAGCAAATATTCTTTACATGATCAACATATGAATTACTTCAAAACGTATTGTATGACCTCTTATACACTATATTAGGCCCAGCCTTTGGAACTTTGGTTTTCCTAGATATGGCTATTATATTGTGATCACTATAACCTATGGATTTGGATACTGCTCTAAAGCAAATATCTGGAGTGTTAGTAAAAACGTGATCAATACATGTTGATGATTTAATTATTGTGCTGTTTGTAACTACCCTGGTAAGTTGACTGACAACCTGATCCAGGTTGCAGGCACTGGTTAGAGTTTGAAGTTTTTTCCTGAGTGGGCAGCTTGATGAAAGCCAGTCAATATTTAAATCACCCAGAAAATATATTTCTCTGTTGATATCACATGCATTATCAAGCATTTTACACATATTATCCAGATACTGACTGTTAGCACTTGGTGGTCGATAGCAGACGATAAATTACTCTTCTCTTCCTCCATTTACTTTCTTGCTGGAGTAGAATGTGAAATTCGATAACGATTCACCATCATTAGGTGGTTTTGCAAATTGAGTGCATGGAAATGAGTCACTGATGAAAGACGTACCTGCCCATGCTTATTCAATCTCAGATTTGTGACAGGTTAGGGTTACGACACTAAAAGAGATCCACACCTAAACTTAATGTTGCAAACCAAAACACACACACACACACACACACACACACACACACACACACACACACACACACACACACACACACACACACACACACACACACACACACACACACACACACACACACACACACACACACACACACACCAAAGCAAAACCCAACCATAATGACAAAAACAAAACCACTGGGTGGTTATCCTCTCCTGTGAAGGATGGATGTAACTTCTCAATGGCGTCTCTCCTTGATGATTCTTACGAAGCATTTCCGACAGCCTAATGAGATAAGAAGGAAGCCGGATCCAGGGGAGACATGTTACGCCTTTAAATGAGACGGAATGATAGTCTCTAAACTATTCATCAGCTGGCTGTGTAAGTGCCAGTCCCTGGCCCTCCCTCGACACCGTGCTCCGTGTGAAAGCATTCCAAGCATCCGTGTTGGAGTGGGATGGCGCTTCCGGAGACACATAATTGCCTGCTACTCCAATTCCAAGATGAGTGTTACCCTGTGGAGTTTACCTCCAGAATTGGACAACTGTAATCTATGCACAGGTCTCCCCTTCCCCATCAGCGGAGATACAAACTACTTAGGATGAGGCTGCATTTGACCTTAAAAACACTGGAATTGTACCGTTTGCTTAGAGGGGATTGCATTGCCATGGTGTGTGTTTTGAATAAAGCATGAGGCGACTAAAAGCAAAACATTAACTCATGTAGTTGACTTGTCTCAGGTTCTTACTTTGCATTTAGTTATGTATGTACTTTGTGCTATGCTACAGTCTTACTTGTGTACGCATTCACTAAAATATTTTTGTTCTACAACGGAAATTAGCAAGTTAACAATTGTATTGTGATGTTAACTCCCCTGTAGAATGTATCGAAAATCACAGTTTTCATTCCCCATATTACCAAACAGATGTTTATATAAGTATTCATTCAAATCTTACACATAGAGGCTATATCCATTGGCTGGTCTCAATTACATTAAAATGCTTTGAGGAATATACTGAATGTTTAAGGGCACAAGGTGATACCCAAATGCAGACACAGGAGGCAGATGGTTGAGCTCCGATATTTATTTTTACCAAAAGGGGTAGGCAAAAGGCAGGTCGGGGACAGGCGAGAGTTCATATACCAGGTCAGAGTCCAAACAGTACAAGGGGATAGGCAGGCTGGAGGTCAGAACAGGCAGAGTGGGTCAGAACCAGGAGGACTAGGAAAAAACAAACTGGGAAAAATAGGAGCTAGGAGAAATGCTGGTTGACTTGGCAAAACCAGACAAACTGGCACAGAGAGACAGGAAACACAGGAATACATACACCGGGGACTACTGGGGAAAACAGGAGACACCTGGAGGTGGGTGGAGACAATCACAAAGACAGGTGAAACAGATCAGGGTGTGACAGAATGACTGCCAATACACCTCAAGGGTAATAAAGTGGAAAACAGGAGACACCTGGAGGTGGGTGGAGACAATCACAAAGACAGGTGAAACAGATCAGGGTGTGACAGAATGACTGCCAATACACCTCAAGGGTAATAAAGTGGAAAACAGGAGACACCTGGAGGTGGGTGGAGACAATCACAAAGCCAGGTGAAACAGATCAGGGTGTGACAGAATGACTGCCAATACACCTCAAGGGTAATAAAGTGGAAAACAGTTGTATATGGCTCTACTCCACAGAAGAGCAATGTGTTATTGTTAAGCACAATATTTCCCCTTTTTGTTGCCGATTCTTTCCAAAGTGACAGAGTTCGTGATGACATGTTGCTCATGAACCACATAGAGTGAGAATGTTCAGAAAGTGTGCAATTGACATTTCATCAGTGAGTGACCACAGTGGGATGACCTGACCTTCAAAACAGAATGGAATTGGACGGGGAAACTTTTACATGTCCATAGGCCTAGGAGAGGGGGAAGCCTGGAGAGAGGGAGAGAGGGACAAGCCTGGGGAGAGGGGGAAGCCTGGAGAGAGGGGGAGATGTTTGGCCGACCGGACGTAAGACGGGTGAGTTAATCAGTTCCTCACCTCCACCTCCTCTCCCCTAATCTGTCCCTCAGCCTGGTCTCCGGCAAAGAGGTATTTTATTGTAATGGAAGGAGTAGTCCACTGTACCTATACTAAAAGAGCCTGGATGAAATGTGCTGTGACGTATGACCGTAGGAACACAAGTACTGGAAGTAACCAGGGCAGAATGAAATGTAGGTAACCCCTGCTTTGGAACACAGAGTTATTAAGAGTTGATAGGCCAGCGTTATTTGCCGTTGGATGAGAGTTAAGTTTCTTAAGCAGAAATCAATCATTTTAACTGACTATTAATTAAGTACCTTTGAAAACATCTGCCCTGGGTCCCTTCTCCGGGTTATTCTTTATGGAAAATCATTGAAGACAATCACATTTGAAAGTCAGTGAGGTTCTCTGTTGTCTAAAGGGAACAGTGTCACCTACTGGTCTACTTTGAAACACCTTGGATTCCAGGATGAAGCGGACTCTGATGCCCAAACAATCCACTTTAGCCACAGGCATAAAGCTACCTCTCGGAAATGATCAAACTTGTTGTCAGAGCAACTGGGCAACCAACTTAAATTCTGGTTTAAAGTTAATGCATTATCAATTTAGCTAATTAAGAGGTTTCAATAGCTAATGAATATCAACTGCCAAAAACCACCTCATGGTACAAATTCTCAAGGAAAAACCAGTGAAAATAACTTAATAGCTCAATTACAATGATCATGTTTTTTTACACATTTTTCAAGTATACATTAAAATAATAATAACAAATAATGAATCTATTTTCTCAACCTGTTTGGATGATGATAGATCCCAGCTATTTCTCCACAGTGCATTTGTCTTGCAAACAGAACAGCTGTGGTTGAGCAGTGCCCTGTGGCATCTGATGTGACAGAGGAGACATCCACCTCACTGCTCTGAAAATACAAGAAGACTGGTATTAACGTAAACTATGCATATGTCGGCTCTATCGGAAATGACCTTTAAATGGTGCACTGAATCCTGGCCTTGGTCTGACTGGTGAAAAGATGGTATCACAATCACATTGAGTTTATACAGCACTACCCGTCTTTAAGAGTCCTTGGCAGCCCAAGGTGGATGACTTAGAATCAGGTGGCTGGTTCCAAGTCAAACACAGTCACTATGGTAACGCTTTCCACTCAGCTTCAAACTCCGCAGTACGTTTTCTTCAGAGTTTTATCAACATTGCTTTTCAGACTGCAAAATGTATCTGTTTGTACTGTATACTTATACTGACTAATAATAATAATTTTTGTGACTTCTGTCTCTCTTATACCCTAAAAAGTGTTCAGAATTAGCCAACCATCCTTGGGAGACTATCTCTATGACATGTTGATGTTCTCTTTCCAGTTCTTCCATCCAGCCTCTCGTTATCTCCATACCGCTCAGCACACCTACAGCGCCTTTCATGAGCAGATAGATATGGGAGACCAATGTTAAGAGTTACAGAGCATCATACAGTATTAAATTGCACATTTCAGTGGTCCCTTGCTGGGTTTGAGTCGGGACTCGGGATAGTGTGGGCGATATTGGATCCTCCCATGCGGACCTAGGCAATGGTCGCCCAGTCTCTGTGCGATGGGCTGGAAGCCCGAGGTTCGTCTGCTCTATATAAACAGGCATGAACCATTGGCCCAATGTTTCCAGAACCACGCTGGCCAGGTCACAGCGCGATAAGCCCTCAGAAGCAGCGCCAGTCAGAACCTATAAGCCTTGAACACCATCTGTTTTTGGACTCATCCAAGAGTAGCACATCCCACTGTGGGAGAGGAAAGAGGAGGAATAGAAAAATAGAGGGAAATAGGGAAATAAGTGAAAGGAGGAAAGAGTGGTGAGAGAGGTAGGCTATATGCTACACTGAGAGAGAGATGGGGAGGAGGTAGGCTATATGCTACACAGAGAGAAATGGGGAGGAGGTAGGCTATATTCTACACTGAGAAAGAGAGATGGGGAGAGGGGTAGGCTATATTCTACACTGGAGAGAGAGATGGGGAGAGGGGTAGGCTATATTCTACACTGGAGAGAGAGATGGGGAGAGAGGTAGGCTATATTCTACACTGAGAAAGAGAGATGGGAAAATAGAGTAGAGGAGAGAACGTGGGGTATTCTGGAGAGCCGCCGTGACACCTGTTAATGTTAGCCTACACTCTCCACTGAGTTTTGTCTTCACCATCTGACTTCCTGGTTAAATGAGGGACACATTCTGTTCCAGCCTTATGGCAATTTCACCAATATAACTAAGTCCATTCATTACACGTCCTCAGTATTAGGCTACCAACGTGTTTTGTAAGGGAATATGGCATTAGGGATAATCTGAAATTCTGAAAATGAACACCACCTAATATTCAACGGGTGCTTAATTGTAGAGTGCACTAGAAAGGAAAGACGCAACGCTCGCTCACATTGTCAAATGTAGAGTTCATTGTTAAATACTGTATGTGACCAATAAAATGTATTTTATTTGAATTAAGAGCCGAATCCATATATGGAGATTGATTAAATCCCTACCTTTCCCTGATCACACTATATCCTGGGTCATTCTTCTATCTGGTTGCTGTACACGTTGAACCTGCCGAGGGGAGGGTGTTTAACACACACACACACACACACACACACACACACTTGCATTCTTGCACGCACACAGGCATCAGTATCCAACATTCTGTGCAACCCTGACCTCTGAACTTTTTCTTGACTCGTTTAAACTTTTTTAATGGATTCTTACAGTTACAGTGCTGCAAGTAAGGAATGCTGTGCAATACATTCTATATGGCATATTATATATGTACTGTAAACTTATTCAATTAATACATTTAGCACAGGATGTGTGCGGGAGGGCCTTGTTCACCTTTAATCTGTCCATATCCCAGCACATGTATCAACCACCCACGGCTAAAACAGAAGAGAAGGGTCTCCTTCACACTGGGCCGTACAGTCCAATAGGCGCCTTGTGACTTTGGGATGCTGCGTCAGGTCTACTCAGCCTGAAGTTGCAGCAGTGATCTATTGTGGATGATTGTTTTCCTGACACTCAGTGTCCTGGACAGTCATTTCAAAGGGTCTCAGGGGACACATTATGCAGTTATAATTACCAGCTCAAAGATGAGAGAAACCGACGTACAGTATTCATCATACCTGCTTTGACTAAAGGCTGGAGGGGTTTGATGAGCTGATAAATTATGCACACCTCTCTTGACACAGGTTGGCCTCATGATCTCTTGACACAGGTTGGCCTCATGATCTAATTGACACAGGTTGGCCTCTTGACACAGGTTGGCCTCATGATCAATTGACATAGCTTGGCCTCATGATCTCTTGACACAGGTTGGCCTCATGATCTATTGACACAGGTTGGCCTCATGATCTATTGACAGGTTGTCCCCATGATCTCTAGCATCAACACACTCAGGTACATGTGTGTGTTTAGCAATATTTCGTTGTTACTGTGTCTCTGTCATTTTTTTTAATTAAACCATTTATTTCTGCCCATCTAGAGTCAATTTATACATTTTGATATCAAAATACTTCCAGGTAGAGTTTTATCCTGCCTCAGAGAAATTGCTAGTTAGTGGGACAGTTACATGTCTTTTAAGGCAATGAGGGATTGAGGGTTCTATCACATGAAAAGCTTTATATATGATTCCTGCTAGTATGCTTAGAAGTTTTTAGAGAGAGAGAGAGAAACAGAGCGTGAGAGAGAGAGAGAAGTATGTGTGCTTACATGAGTAATCTACTGACCATCAAACAGCATCCACGCTACACCTCCATTTTACTATTGAGGTCATCGTCCCCCAACTTGCCAGCTCAGGCCACACGGTAAATGGATCCTGACATTCACAGATAGTCCTCTCCCAGCACCGTGCAGGTGTCAATGCCATCAGCTGTCCGCTTTCATAGATGGAGATGAATGAACCAGCACTTTCAAAGGATGAACGCTATTCCAATACCTTTATATCAAGTGGGGATAACAGTTCTATCTTCGTTAGATATTAAGCTTTCTTCTCCTCTTGTGCGTACACCGACGGGTCTAATGTGAAATACTGTACCAATCTATTTCATATTGTTCAGTAAAATATACTTATTCATTGTCATTGGCTGGTGAGTAACCAAAATACCAATCCTATTTTTCAACTGCTATGGTAGAACTGAAAGCAATTCATTTGTGTCAAAGCGAGTGAGATATGGCTTCACTGTGGCCAGTCGTTCCAAGAAGTGAAGCCGTACAGTTTCAACTTTGAATTAGATTGGATGTGACACATGAAATGTCATGGCCAGTTTCCTGGGCAGATGCAATATGCATGGCACACTGCTGCAGACAACTCTGAGTTATTCTTTATTACTTCAATGTTCCATTGTTGCCCTCACATTGGCTATCAGGTTTCCAGGAAGTCTGCAGTGAGTGGTCTCCCTGAGGTCGACCTGTTTACATTAACCAATCAGTAGTGTGAATTATTGCTTTCCCCCCACTGCTTGTAATGGGTACAGGAACTGGCAGCCATGCCAGAAGCCATTTCACCTGCTATTAGGCAGATGCATTAGTATTCGAGAGGATGGTGATGGTGGATGTCTAATATCTTTGTAGTTTAAAAAGCAGGGCTCTTGATTTTAACACCATGTAACATAGTGCAGTGTGTGATACTGTATAAGTGCACTCACTCCCATTGCTTGGTTTAGAAAGTCATGTTATGTGTCACAGAGAGGTGTAGTAGTGAACATTAACTTTTTAACTCAAAATCAAAGGAAATTTACAAAAATGAAATACATAAAAAACACTGGGTTCTCTCATTGCTTTTGATGAAATTTCCTCTTGTTAAAGGGAAATGTAACGTGTGTAGTTGGCTGGAAAGCGCTATTACTGAGCAGAGTAATGTCAAGTGTAATAAGTCCAAGATAAATTGCAGTAAAAAAAATAATAGCTTGAAAGTACTGAAAAGGCCTTTTGATTCAGAGATTCCGTTTTTGAAGTTTTTCCAAAAGCCATTAAACATGAACATCCCAAATGAGGTAGGCCTACTGTTTGAATAGCCATATTTGGTTTATGCCTGTTACACATTTTTGGATGTAAATATGAGCAGAAAGACTGAGTGAATATGTACATGTCCATGTTAGAATTTAGGAGTGTAGTTGAAGAAACCAGCCATGAAACCAGATGAAAGCTAGTTCAGTTTAGCACATAAAACAGATCAATCACTAATGCACAGGCTCAATGCCTCTTTCTTTGTGAAAACTGAGACTAATTGGATGAACAATAATCTGGTACTTACGAGACCTGTGAAAATATCACCTACATGATGACTCCAAATTGATATCATTGTATTTTCTTAATTTAACCTTTTTAACTAAACAACTTCTTAGGGATAGGCGCTGTGTGTCACCATCGCAGATTTTAGAGAAACAACAAATGTCAATACATATAAGTGTCTTATATCGGCTGAAAGCTTAAGTTCTTGTTAATAGTTTGAGAAATTCACCTCTGAAGGTGAAATGTGTACTTACATTCTGAAATCTTGCTCTGATTTATCATCCAAAGGGTCCCAGAGATAACATGAAGTGTTGTTTTGTTAGATAAAATCCTTTTTCATATCCTACAAAGGTCCATATAGCATGCACGATCGATTTTGTATTTCCAGTCGTTCAATTTGCAAGAATGGAATCTCTGAAAATCTAACCCTACACGTTCTTTCAACCAGTCAAATCACATTCGTATTTATTCCTCAGAGATCCTAGAATGTAATCAGACTTCACTATACCATTTGGAGTGTAGTATATCCTATAGGACACCAAATTTGGTCAGAGAGCGACACCTTCATGGCACACCGATGACGCGGGCGGTCTTCACTTGATTGACTTTAATAAGCACCAATCAGGGTCAAACAAAGCTAGCTAGATAGCCAATGAGCTGAGCGTTACGGGAGTATGCGGAAACCCAGTATCTGTCACAATATGTTGCTGCTAACCATCAAATCAAATCGAAGTTTATTTGTCACGTGCGCCGAATACACCTTCACCTTACAGTGAAATGTTTACCTATAGGCTCTAACCAATAGTGCAAAAAAGGTGTTAGGTGAACAATAGGTAAGTAAAGAAATTTAACAACAGTAAAAAGACAGGGTATATACAGTAGCGAGGCTATAAAAGTAGCGAGGCTACACACAGACACCGGTTAGTCAGGCTGATTGAGGTAGTATGTACATGTAGATATGGTTAAGTTGACTATGCATATATGATGAACAGAGAGTAGCAGTAGTGTAAAAAAGAGGGGATGGCGGGTGGTGGGTGGCGGCTGGCGGGGCACAATGCAGATAGCCCGGTTAGCCAATGTGCGGGAGCACTGGTTGGTTGGCCCAATTGAGGTAGTATGTACATGAATGTATAGTTAAAGTGACTATGCATATATGACAAACAGAGAGTAGCTGGAGCGTATAAAGAGGGTTTAGGGGGGGGTTGGAGGGGTTGGGTGGGCACACAATGCAAATAGTCCGGGTAGCCATTTGATTACCAGTTCAAGAGTCGTATGGCTTGGCGGTAAAAACTGTTGAGAAGCCTTTTTGTCCTAGACTTGGCACTCCAGTACCGCTTGCCATGCGGTTGTAGAGAGAACAGTCTATGACTGTGGTAGCTGGGGTCTTTGACAATTTTTAGGGCCTTCCGCTGACACCGCCTGGTGTAGAGGTCCTGGATGGCAGGCAGCTTAGTCCCAGTGATGGCAGATGTGAGGATCAGTGTGGCAGATGTGTTGCTACCTACCCTCACCACCTGGGGGCGGCCCGTCAGGAAGTCCAGGGTCCAGTTGCAGAGGGAGGTGTTTAGTCCCAGGATCCTTAGCTACACTATGGTGTTGAACGCTGAGCTGTAGTCAATGAATAGCATTCTCACATAAGTGTTAATTTTGTCTAGGTGGGAAAGGGCAGTGTGGAGTGCAATAGATTGCATCATCTGTGGATCTGTTTGGGAGGTATGCAAATATGAGTGGGTCTAGGGTTTCTGGGATAATGGTGTTGATGTGAGCCATTACCAACCTTTCAAAGCACTTCATGGCTACGGACGTGAGTGCTACGGGTCTGTAGTCATTTAGGCAGGTTGGGAGTTTCTCCCATTTTTCTCTGCAGATCCTCTCAAGCTCTGTCAGGTTGGATGGGGGGCGCCGCTGCACATCTATGTCAGGTCTCTCCAGAGATGTTAAATCAGGTACAAGTCCGGGCTCTGGCTAGGCACTTAAGGACAGTCAGAGATTTGTCCCAAAGTCTGCGTTTTGGCTGTGTGCTTAGGGTCGTTGTCCTGTTGGAAGGTGAACTTTCGCCCCAGTCTGACATACTGTGCGCTCTGGAGCAGGTTTTCATCAAGGAACTCTCTGTACTTTGCTCTGTTCATCTTTACCTCGATCCTGACTAGTCTCCCAGTCCCTGCCGCTGAAAAACATCCCCACAGCATGACGCTACTAATACCATGATGCTACCAACACCATAGGGATGGTGCCAGGTTTCCTCCAGATGTGATGCTTGGCATTCAGACCATAGAGTTCAATCTTGGTTTCATCAGACCAGAGAGTCATTTAGGTGCCTCTAGGCAAACTCCAAGTGGGCTTTCATGTGCCTTACTGAGGAGAGGCTTCCGTCTGGCCACTCTAACATAAAGGTGGAGTGCTGCATATATGGTTGTCTTTCTGGAAGGTTCTCCCATCTCCACAGAGGAACTCTGGAGCTCTATTAGAAACATTAGGTTTGGGTCACCTCCCTGACCAAGGCCCTTCTCCCCCGATTGCTCAGTTTGGCCGGAAGACCAGCACTAGGAAAAGACTTGGTGGTTCCAAACGTATTCAATTTAAGAATGATGGAGGCCACTGTGTTCTTGGGGTCTTTCAATGCTGCATAATTTTTTTGTACCCTTCCCGAGATCTGTGCCTTGACACAACGCTGTCTCGGAGCTCTACGGATATTTCCTTCGACCTTTTTGCTCTGACATGCACTGTTATTTATTTATTTGTTTTTATTTACTTAACATTTATTTAACTAGGCAAGTCAGTTAAGAACAAATTCTTATTTATAATGACGGCAGTGGGTTAACTGCATTGTTCAGGGGCAGAACAACAGATGTTTACCTTGTCAGCTTGGGGTTTCGATCCAGTTACTGGCCCAACGCTCAAAACCCAAGGCTACCTGCCGCCCCAGTGTCAACTTTGTGACCTTATATAGACAGGTGTGTGCTTTTCCAAATCCATGTCAAATCAATTCAATTTACCACAGATGGACTTCAACCAAGTTGTAGAAACAGCTCAAGGATGATCAATGGAAACAGGATGAACCTTGAGCTCAATTTCGAGTCTCATTGAAAATTGTCTCAATACGTATGTAAATTAGGTATTTTTGTTTCTTATTGTTTTATACATTTCCAAAAATTTATAAAAACCTGTTTTTGCTTCGTCCTTATGGGGTATTGTGAGTAGATTGATGAGGAAAGGCTGGAAAGAAACAAAATGTGGAAAGAGTCAAGGGGTCTGAATAAATTCTGAATAAATTCTGAATGCACTGTATTTGTTTGAACCTCAAACAGAAGCATAAGAGCAGAGATCTTACATATACCTCATACTGCACAGTGATGTACATATACCTCATACTGCACAGTGATGTGCATTTACCTCATACTGCACAGTGATGTACATATACCTCATACTGCACAGTGATGTGCATTTACCCCATACTGTACAGCACAGGTGTCAAACTCATTCCACGGGGGGCCGAGTGTCTGCGGGTTTTCGCTCCTCCCTTGTACTTGATTGATGAATTAACATCACTAATTAGTTAGGAACTCCCCACACCTGGTTGTCTAGGGCTTTATTGAAAGGAAAAACCAAAAACCTGCAGACACTAGGCCCTCCGTGGAATGAGTTTGACACCCCTGCTGTACAGTGATGTACATATACCTCATACTGCACAGTGATGTGCATTTACCCCATACTGTACAGTGATGTACATATACCTCATACTGCACAGGGATGTGCATTTACCCCATACTGTACAGTGATGTACATATACCTCATACTGCACAGTGATGTGCATTTACCCCATACTGTACAGTGATGTACATATACCTCATACTGCACAGTGATGTGCATTTACCCCATACTGTACAGTGATGTACATATACCTCATACTGCACAGTGATGTGCATTTACCCCATACTGTACAGTGATGTACATTTACCCCATACTGTACAGTGACGTATATTTACCCCATACTGTACAGTGACGTATATTTACTGTCACGCCCTGGCCTTAGTATTCTTTGTTTTCTTTATTTTAGTTAGGTCAGGGTGTGACATGGGGAATGTTTGTGTTTTGTTGGTTTTGGGTGATTCTATGGTAAAGGGGGTGTTGGGTGTAGTATATGGGTTTGTGTTGAGTACAGGTGTCTAGCGTTGTCTATGTATGTTTAGTTGTCTAGGAGAGTCTATGGTTGCCTGAATGAGTTCCCAATTAGAGACAGCTGATTTCTGTTGTCTCTGATTGGGAGCCATATTTAGGGTAGCCATAGGCTTTCATTTGATGTGAGTAGTTGTCTATGTTATACGTTTGTAGCCTGTGTGTGCACATCGTTATTTAGCTTCACGATCGTTTTCTTGTTTTGTTAGTGTGTAAGTGTTTTTGTTTCGTTTTGCCTTCTTCCTCAATAAAAGGAGATGGCTTACTTTCCTACTGCTGCGTTTTGGTCCGTCAATCCTCCACACGATCGTGACAGAACTACTCACCAATACAGGACCAAGCGGCATGGAAAGCGGCAACAGGACCCACCTACACAGGATTCGTGGACATGGGAGGAGATACTGGATGGTAAGGGGCCGTGGGCACAACCGGGAGAATATCGCCTTCCTCGTGAAGAGCTGGAGGCAGCTAAAGCCGAGAGGAGGCGATATGAGGAGGCAGCACGGAGACAAGGCTGGAAGCCCGTGAGTTCAACCCAAAAATTTCTTGGGGGGGGCCTTAAAGGGAGTGTGGCGAAGTCAGGTAGGAAACCTGCGCCTACTCCCTGTACTTACCGTGGAGAGCGAGAGTACGGGCAGACACCGTGTTACGCAGTAGAGCGCACGGTGTCTCCTGTACACGTGCATAGCCCGGTTCGGTACATTCCAGCTCCACGTATCGGCCGGGCTAGACTGAGCGTTGAGCCGTATGTCATGAAGCCGGCCCAACGCAACTGGTCACCAGTGCGTCTCCTCGGGCCGGCGTACATGGCACCAGCCTTACGCATGGTGTCCCCGGTTCGCCTACATAGGCCGGTGCGGGTTTTTCCACCTCCCCGCACTGGTCAGGCGACGGGGAGCATACAACCAGGTAGGGTTGGGCAGGCTCGGCGCTCAAGGGAGCCAGTACGCCTGCACGGTCCGGTATTTCCGGCGCCACCTCCCCGCCCCAACCCAGTACCACCAGTGCCTCCTCCACGCACTAGCCATATGGTGCGTGTCTCCAGCCTTTTACCACCAGTGCATAAACAATGCACCAAGCCTCCTGTGTGTCCCCAGAGTCCTGTGCGTCCTGTTGCTGCTCCCCGCACTAGCCCTGAGATGCGTGTCCCCAGTCCGGTACCACCAGTTCCGGCACCACGCACTAGGCCTAATGTGCGCTCCCAGGGTCCAGTATGCCCTGTTCCTGCTCCCCGCACTAGCCCTGAGATGCGTGTCCCCAGCCCGGTACCACCAGTCCCGGCACCACGCACCAGGCCTACAGTGCGCCTCAGCCGGCAAGAGTCTGTCGTCTGCACAGCGATGCCTGAACTGCCCGTCGGCCAAGCGCCATCTGAGCCATCCGTCTACCCAGCGCCATCTAAGCCATCCGTCTACCCAGCGCCATCTGAGCCATCCGTCTGCCCCGAGCCATTAGAGCCGCCCGTCTGTCCCGAGCCGTCAGAGCCGTTCGTCAGTCAGGAGCCGCTAGAGCCGTTCGTCAGTCAGGAGCCGCTAGAGCCATTCGTCAGACAGGATCTGCCAGAGCCGCCAACCAGACAGGATCTGCCAGAGCCGCCAACCAGACAGGATCTGCCAGAGCCGCCAACCAGACAGGATCTGCCAGAGCCGCCAACCAGACAGGATCTACCAGATCCGCCAGCCAGCCATGAGCAGCCAGATCCGTCAGCTAGCCATGAGCAGCCAGATCCGTCAGCTAGCCATGAGCAGCCAGATCCGTCAGCCAGCCATGAGCAGCCAGATCCGTCAGCCAGCCATGAGCAGCCAGATCCGTCAGCCAGCCATGAGCAGCCAGATCCGTCAGCTAGCCATGAGCAGCCAGATCCGTCAGCCAGCCATGAGCAGCCAGATCCGTCAGCCAGCCATGAGCAGCCAGATCCGTCAGCCAGCCATGAGCAGCCAGATCCGTCAGCTAGCCATGAGCAGCCAGATCCGTCAGCCAGCCATGAGCAGCCAGATCCGTCAGCCAGCCATGAGCAGCCAGATCCGTCAGCCAGCCATGAGCAGCCAGATCTGTCAGCCAGCCATGGGCCGTCCCTCAGTCCGGAGCTGCAGTCCCTCAGTCCGGAGCTGCCATTCCTCAGTCCGGAGCTGCCATTCCTCAGTCCGGAGCTGCCCCTTATCCTGGTGCTGCCCCTTATCCTGGTGCTGCCCCTTACCCTGGTACTGCCCCTTACCCTGGTACTGCCCCTTACCCTGGTACTGCCCCTTACCCTGGTACTGCCCCTTAGTCCGGAGCTGCCCCTTAGTCCGGAACTGCCCCTTAGTCCGGAACTGCCCCTTAATGCAGTGGGGTTAATGTGGAGGGGGGTCAATTGGAGGAAGCTAAGGAGGCGGTTAGGGACTGTGGTGACGTGGGGACCACGACCAGTGCCGGAGCCGCCACCGTGGATGGAAGCCCACCCAGACCCTCCCCTAGACTGTGTAATGGTGCGCCCGGAGTTCGCACCTTAAGGGGGGGGTTATGTCACGCCCTGGCCTTAGTATTCTTTGTTTTCTTTATTATTTTAGTTAGGTCAGGGTGTGACATGGGGAATGTTTGTGTTTTGTTGGTTTTGGGTGATTCTATGGTAAAGGGGGTGTTGGGTGTAGTATATGGGTTTGTGTTGAGTACAGGTGTCTAGCGTTGTCTATGTATGTTTAGTTGTCTAGGAGAGTCTATGGTTGCCTGAATGAGTTCCCAATTAGAGACAGCTGATTTCTGTTGTCTCTGATTGGGAGCCATATTTAGGGTAGCCATAGGCTTTCATTTGATGTGAGTAGTTGTCTGTTATACGTTTGTAGCCTGTGTGTGCACATCGTTATTTAGCTTCACGATCGTTTTCTTGTTTTGTTAGTGTGTAAGTGTTTTTGTTTCATTTTGCCTTCTTCCTCAATAAAAGGAGATGGCTTACTTTCCTACTGCTGCGTTTTGGTCCGTCAATCCTCCACACGATCGTGACATTTACCACATACTGCACAGTGATGTATATTTACCACATACTGTACAGTGATGTATATATACCCCATACTGTACAGTGATGTACATTTACCCCATACTGCACAGTGATGTACATATACCCCATACTGCACAGTGATGTACATTTACCCCATACTGCACAGTGATGTACATTTACCCCATACTGCACAGTGATGTACATTTACCCCATACTGCACAGTGATGTACATTTACCCCATACTGCACAGTGATGTACATTTACCCCATACTGCACAGTGATGTACATTTACCCCATACTGCACAGTGATGCACATTTACCCCCATACTGCACAGTGATGTACATTTACCCCCATACTGCACAGTGATGTACATTTACCACATACTGCACAGTGATGTACATTTACCACATACTGCACAGTGATGTATATATACACCATACTGTACAGTGATGTATATATACCCCATACTGCACAGTGGTGTATATATACCCCATACTGCACAGTGATGTACATTTACCCCATACTGTACAGTGATGTACATTTACCCCATAATGCACAATGCTGTTTATATACCTCATGCTGTACAGTGTTGTATATATACCCCATAGTGTACAGTGCTGTATATATATATCTCATACTGTACAGTGACGTGTGTGTGTGTGTGTATATATATATATATATATCCCATACTGCACAGTGATGTGTATATATATATATGCCCTATACTGTACAGTGATGTATATTTATCCCATACTGCACAGTGCTGTATATTTATCCCATACTGCACAGTGCTGTATATTTATCCCATACTGCACAGTACTGTTTATATACCTCATACTGTACAGTGATGTACATATACCCCATACTGTACAGTGACGTGTATATATACCCGTACTGCACAGTGATGGATTTATACCCCATAATGTACAGTTATGTATTTATACCCAATACTGCACAGTGCTGTCATGGCCGTCTGAAGAAGAGGGAGTGGACCAAAGCGCAGCTTGGTAAGTGTTCATGCTTTCTTTATTAAAACTGAACACTGAGACAAAATAACCAAAAATAGAACAACACGAAACAGTTCTCTCCGGTGCAGACACAAAACAGAAAACAACTACCCAAAAAACACAGGTGGGAAAAGGCTACCTAAGTATGGTTCTCAATCAGAAACAATGATAGACAGCTGCCTCTGAGAACCACACCCGGCCAAACACACAGAAATACAAATCATAGAAAAAGGAACATAGAATACCCACCCAAATCACACCCTGACCAAACCAAAATAGAGACATAAAACGCTCTCTACGGTCAGGGCGTGGCAGTACCAATCCCCCCCCCCCCCCCCCCCCCGCCCCACCCCCCCCTCCAAAGGTGCGGACTCCGGCCGCAAAACCTGAACCTATAGGGGAGGGTCTGGGTGGGCATTTCACCGCGGTGGCGGCTCTGGTGCGGGACCTAAACCCCGCTCCACCTCTGGACCCGCCGACGACCCCAGGCTATTCTCTCCTTAACCTCCTCTATAGACCAGGATGCCATCTCCTCCCGGGCACGCTGCTTGGTCCAGTTGAGGTGGGATCTTCTGTCACGTTCGTTGATGGAAGGATCGGACCAAGGTGCAGCGTGGTAGGCGTACATCTTTCTTTTATTAAATGACACCGAAAAAACAACAAACTACAAAACGAACTTAAAGCAACATGCAGTGCAGAAAGCAACTACACACAAACAAAATCACACAACTAAAGGTGGAAAAAAGGCTGCGTAAGTATGATCCTCAATCAGAGACAACGATAGACAGCTGCCTCTGATTGGGAACCATACCCGGCCAACAAAGAAATAGAAAAACTAGAATACCTACCCAAATCACACCCTGACCTAACCAAATAGAGAAATAAAAAGGCTCTCTAAGGTCAGGGCGTGACAACCCCATAGTATTACTATTCAGTATGTTTATCTCCTGTCCCAGCTCACAGCATGTTGTCTCCGTGTTTTAGTGAGATGTTTTTCTGTTAATTTTCATTGCATCCTCCCACAGTAAATAATTATCCTCTATGTCAAACACTAGATGACAGATATACAACAATTACACAGATTGCTCTGACCACTTTCACAGCTGACAAAAAAACAGCAACAGAAGGCTATTTATAAACATGTAAGGATACAAGTCCATATGTGAAGTAAAGCAAAATGCTATCCATAGTTGTTTTTTTTCTCCATATGAGAATAGCTGATGTGAAATAATACATGCTTCTGGCTTTTGATGTAATATCTGTGAGCATATGCTCTCCGCCTACACCACAAACCATGGCTTCACTTACTGTGTCCATATCCACTCTGCTGCCTGCCACACAACTATTTATCCCTTTCACATCCAGAACTGTGACTTCTTTTCAATGGTGAGCCAGAACAGAAATGTCGTGCTGTCCAGGGAGAGGGCTTGTTTGCCCCATGGTATGCCAAGACGAAGCTCTCAGATACGTCTCATAATCACTGTAGCTCATGTCAATGTAATGGTATGTACTGCAGCCAGCAGTGGTAACAGGCAGCCAATAGTGGTAAAAGGCACCCAGTGGTGGTAACAGACAGCCAGTGGTGGTAACAGGCAACCAGTGGTGGTAGAAGCAGACAGCCAGTAGTGGTAACAGGCAGCCAGTGGTGGTAACAGGCAGGCAGTGGTGGTAACAGGCAGGCAGTGGTCGTAACAGGCAGCCATAGGTTGTAACAGGCAGCCAGAGGTGGTAACAGGCAGCCAAAGAGGTGGTAACAGGCAGCCAAAGAGGTGGTAACAGGCAGCCAAAGAGGTGGTAACAGGCAGCCAAAGAGGTGGTAACAGGCAGCCAAAGAGGTGGTAACAGGCAGCCAAAGAGGTGGTAACAGGCAGCCAAAGAGGTGGTAACAGGCAGCCAGAGTGGTAGTAACAGGCAGCCAGAGTGGTAGTAACAGGCAGCCAGAGTGGTAGTAACAGGCAGCCAGAGTGGTAGTAACAGGCAGCCAGAGTGGTAGTAACAGGCAGCCAGAGTGGTAGTAACAGGCAGCCAGAGGTGGTAACAGGCAGCCAGAGGTGGTAACAGGCAGCCAGAGGTGGTAACAGGCAGCCAGAGGTGGTAACAGGCAGCCAAAGAGGTGGTAACAGGCAGCCAGAGTGGTGGTAACAGGCAGCCAGAGTGGTGGTAACAGGCAGCCAGAGTGGTGGTAACAGGCAGCCAGAGTGGTGGTAACAGGCAGCCAGAGTGGTGGTAAAAGGCAGCCAGAGTGGTGGTAAAAGGCAGCCAAAGAGGTGGTAACAGGCAGCCAAAGAGGTGGTAACAGGCAGCCAAAGAGGTGGTAACAGGCAGCCAAAGAGGTGGTAACAGGCAGCCAAAGAGGTGGTAACAGGCAGCCAAAGAGGTGGTAACAGGCAGCCAGTAGTGGTAACAGGCAGCCAGAGAGGTAGTGGCAGGCAGCCAGTGGTGGTAACAGGCAGCCAGAGTGGTAGTAACAGGCAGCCAGAGTGGTAGTAACAGGCAGCCAGTGGTGGCAATAAGCAGCCAGTGGTGGCAATAAGCAGCCAGTGGTGGTAACAGGCAGCCAAAGAGGTGGTAACAGGCAGCCAGAGTGGTGGTAACAGGCAGCCAGAGTGGTAGTAACAGGCAGCCAGAGTGGTAGTAACAGGCAGCCAGAGTGGTAGTAACAGGCAGCCAGAGTGGTAGTAACAGGCAGCCAGAGTGGTAGTAACAGGCAGCCAGAGTGGTAGTAACAGGCAGCCAGAGTGGTAGTAACAGGCAGCCAGTGGTGGCAATAACAGGCAGCCAGTGGTGGCAATAACAGGCAGCCAGAGGTGGCAATAACAGGCAGCCAGAGGTGGCAACAGGCAGCCAGAGGTGGCAACAGGCAGCCAAAGAGGTGGCAACAGGCAGCCAAAGAGGTGGCAACAGGCAGCCAAAGAGGTGGCAACAGGCAGCCAAAGAGGTGGCAACAGGCAGCCAAAGAGGTGGTAACAGGCAGCCAAAGAGGTGGTAACAGGCAGCCAAAGAGGTGGTAACAGGCAGCCAAAGAGGTGGTAACAGGCAGCCAAAGAGGTGGTAACAGGCAGCCAAAGAGGTGGTAACAGGCAGCCAAAGAGGTGGTAACAGGCAGCCAAAGAGGTGGTAACAGGCAGCCAAAGAGGTGGTAACAAGCAGCCAGTGGTGGTAACAGGCAGCCAGTGGTGGTAACAGGCAGTCAGAGAGGTAGTAACAGGCAGTGGTAACAGGCAGCCAGCAGTGGTGACAGGCTGCCAGCAGTGGTGACAGGCTGCCAGTAGTGGTAACAGGCAGCCAGAAAGGTAGTAACAGGCAGCCAGCTTTGGTAACAGGCAGCCAGTAGGGGTAACAGGCAGCCAGAACCTGGTAACAGGCAGCCAGTGGTGGTAACCAGAAGCCAGTGGTGGTAACAGGCAGCCAATCACAATGCAAGCCCTGCAGTGCGAAACACAGCCAAGGAAACAGATACTTGCGTGCTGGCCAAGGAAACTCAGCTTCGTCTAATTGTATTTTTTTTCTCAAGGAATGACTGTCAGCTCTGTCAGGAATCCCCAATCTCATGCTAATTGAAATCATACGATATTGTGTCACGTGATTATTTCACCCCAACACTATAATATGTGATTGAAATGCTGAAAATATACACATTCAGGACAGTATTGTGAAAGATTTGAATGTTATTTCAACCTGTGGTTGGTAATAGCAACCAATTGGAGTTGATGCTTATTGGCTAAATGAAACAAAGACAATGAACCATCATCTGTCATCTTGATGGCAAACTACTTCTGTCAAGTGTACCAATACACAGCACAGATTTGCAACAACACATCCCTCAGCAACAGTTGAAGCCTGAACTACAGTGCCTTGCAAAAGTATTCATCCCCCTTGGCATAGTTTCTTGCATTACAACCTGTAATTTAAATAGATTAGATTCGGATTCATGTAATGTACATACACAAAATAGTCCAAATTTGTTAAGTAAAATTAAAAAATAACTTGTTTAAAAAAAGTCTAAAAAATGTAAAACAGAAAAGTGATATGTATTCACCCCCTTTGCTTTGAAGCCCCTAAATATGATCTGGTGCAACCAATTACCTTCAGAAGTCACATAATGAGAAATAAAGTCCACCTGTGTGCAATCAAAGTGTCACATGATCTGTAACATGATCTCAGTATATACACACCTGTTCTGTAAGGCCCCAGAGTCTGCAACACCACTAAGCAAGGGGCACCACCAAGCAAGCGGCACCATGAAGACCAAGGAGGTCTCCAAACAGATCAGGGACAAAGTTGTGGAGAAGTACAGATCAGGGTTGGGTTATAAAAAAATATCAGAAACTTTGAACATCCCACAGAGCACCATTAAAAATGGAAAGAATATGACACCACAACAAACCTGCCAAGATAGGGCCGCCCAACTTACAGACCAGGCAAGGAGGGCATTAATCAGAAAGGCAAGAAAGAGACCAAAAATAATCCTGAAGGAGCTGCAAAGCTCCACAGCGAAGATTGGAGTATCTCTCCATAGGACCACTTTAAGCCGTACACTCCACACAGCTGGTCTTTACGGAAGAGTGGCTAGAAAAATGCCATTGCTTAAAGAAAAAAATAAGTAAACACGTTTGGGAGACTCTCCAAACATATGGAAGAAGGTACTTGGGTTGATGAGAGCTTTTTAGCCATCAAGGAAAAGCTATGTCTGGCGCAAACCCAACACCTCCCATCACCCCGAGAACATCATCCCCACAGTGAAGCATGGTGGAGGCAGCATCATGCTGTTTTTCATCTGCAGGGACTGGGAAACTGGTCAGAATTGAAGGAATGATGGACGGCGCTAAAAATATGAGGAAAACCTATTTCAGTCTTCCAGAGATTTGAGACTGGGACGGAAGTTTACCTTCCAGCAGGACAATGACCCTAAGCATACTGCTAAAGCAACACTCAAGTGATGTAAGGGGAAACATTTAAATGTCTTGGAAAGGCCTAGTCAAAGCCCAGACCTCAATCCAATTGGGAATCTGTGGTACGACTTAAAGATTGCTGTACACCAGCGGATCCAACTTGAAGGAGCTGGAGCAGTTCTGCCTTGAAGAATGGGCAAAAATCCCACTGGCTAGATGTGCCGAGCTTATAGAGACATACCTCAAGAGACTTGCAGCTGTAATTGCTGCAAAAGGTGGCTCTACAAAGTTTTGACTTTGGGGGGGTGAATAGTTATGCATGCTCAAGTTTTCAGATTTTTTCTATTATTTATTGTTTGTTTCACAATAAAAAATATTTTGCATCTTCAAAGTGGTAGGCATGAAAATAAAATGATACAAACCCCCCCAAAAAGCTATTTTAATTCCATGTTGTAAGGCAACAAAATAGTAAGAATGCCAATGGGGGTGAATACTTTCGCAAGCCACTGTAAATGGCTAGTAAATCTGAGCCCATCAGTGGATGAAAGTGAATGCACTGAGTCTGTTTCGCCAGCTTCAGAGATTCCCAACAGTAACATGTCATGGAAGCAACACTTTCACTAATTTAACTAGTTTAATCCAGATTTGGAATGCACAGGTATTCTGCCGGCAAGAGGTGTTAATGCAAGTCAAGCCTTCCCTGATGTAGGCCAGATTGAATTTGTAACCCAGGGACATCGTATGCTCAATACGAACTGCTATAATTATGGCCGTGTCTTCTTTTTAATTGGTTTTAAATGAACAGCATTCATTTTAATTAGCTCATGTACACACACAGGATTTTAAAAAGGTGTCTGTGGGTTCATCTTTCTCCGTCTCGGTTAATGGCAATTCGTAATCTTGCCTTACTTGACAGTCTGTTTCATATGCTGAGATGAAGAGGGAACATTAACGTATAGTGTATATTGCAGCACTCGGTAAACTGTGACACTTTTTTCTCAGTCTTGACACATCTCATTTCCTCTCAGACTTGGAGAGGTCAAATGCGGCTATATCTGTCAGTAGATGATGCAATAGCTAAGTGATTAAATACTTTATTTGTCTTGTTTAAGTATTAAGCATTTCCATAGTCTGATTCGCATGGTTTACTCATGTTCAGGAGCTTGTCTAACAAACATAATGTCGCCTATCTATCAAACAAAATGAATCGGTAATGTAAGGCTCAGAATATGCGCAATATGGACCATTGACAGCTATACAGTTCCAAATCTGGTTTAGATTGAGGTCTGGGCTTTGACTAGGCCATCCCAAGACATTTAAATGTTTCCCCTTAAACCACTCGAGTGTTTCTTTAGCAGTATGTTTAGGGTCATTTCCATAGATGATAACAACAGAGTAGCAGCGGTGTATAAGGGGGAGGGGGGGGGGGGATGCAAATAGTCTGGGTAGCCATTTGATTAACTATTCAGGAGTCTTATGGCTTGGGGGCTGAAGCTGTTAAGAAGCCTCTTGGACCTAGACGTGGCGCTCTGGTACCGCTTGCCGTGTTGTAGCAGAGAGAACAGTCTATGACCAGGGTGGATGGAGTCTTTGACAATTTTTAGGGCCTTCCTCTGACACCGCCTGGTGTAGAGGTCCGAGATGTCAGGAAGCTTGACCTCAGTGCTGTACTGGACTGTACGCACTACCCTATGTAGTGCCTTGCGGTTGGAGACTGAGCAGTTCCCATACCAAGCAGTGATGCAACCAGTCAGGATGCTCTCGATGGTACAGCTGTAGAACTTTTTGAGGATCTGAGGACCAATGCCAAATCTTTTCAGTCTCCTGTTGGGGAATAGGTTTTGTTGTGCCCTCTTCACAACTGTTTTGGTGTGCTTGGACCATGTAAGTTTGTTGGTGATGTGGACACCAAGGAACTTGAAGCTCTCAACCTGCTCCACTACAGCCCCGTCGATGAGAATGGGGGCGTGCTCGCTCTTCTTTTTCCTGTAGTCCACAATCATCTCCTTTGTCTTGATCACGTTGGGGGAGAAGGTTGTTGTCCTGGCTCTACACGGCCAGGTCTCTGACCTCCTCTCTATAGGCTGTCTCGTCGTTGTCGATGATCAGGCCTGACACTATTGTGTCATCGGCAACTTAATGATGGTGCTGGATTCATGCTTGGCCGTGCAGTCATGAGTGAACAGGGAGTACAGGACAGGACTGAGCACGCACACCTGAGGGGCCCCTGTGTTGAGGATCAGCGTGGCCGGATGTGTTGTTACCTACCCTTACCACCTGGGGGCAGCCCGTCAGGAAGTCCAGGATCCAGTTGCAGAGGGTGGTGTTTAGTCCCACGGTCCTTAGCTTATTGATGAACTTTGAGGGCACTATGGTGTTGAACGCTGAGCTGTAATCAATGAATAGCATTCTCACATAGGTGTTCCTTTTGTCCAGGTGGGAAAGGGCAGTGTGGAGTGCAATAGAGATTGCATCATCTGTGGATCTGTTAGGGCGGTATGCAAATTGGAGTGGGTCTAGGGTTTCTTGGATAATGGTGTTGATGTGATCCGTGCTTCTTTCAAAGCACTTCATGTCTACAGACGTGAGTGCTATGGGTCGGTAGTCATTTAGGCAGGGACTATGGTGGTCTGCTTAAATCATGTTGGTATTACAGACTCGGACAGGAAGAGGTTGAACATGTCAGTGAAGACACTTGCCAGTTGGTCAGCGCATGCTCGCAGTACACGTCCTTGTAATCCGTCTGGCCCTGCGGCCTTGTGAATGTTTACCTGTTTAAAGGTAGGTCTTACTCACATCTTGAGAGCGTGATAACACAGTCTTCCAAAACAGTGCTGCTATCTTTTTCCTTGGACACTATATGTACTGTAATCCACTGCTTTGGTAAAATAACACACCTTATTCATGATTATTATTTATAAGGTAGCTTTTTGTGTTCCAGCCTTTGATTTCATAAAGTGTGTGTGACAACGTAAAGGTCTCAGTTGAGGTAACATAGGCTTGGACATCTCTTTCTCTGTGTGTCTGAAACAGGGATTTGGAATCATTGCTACTGCACTCCATGGAAACACACAAACACGCACACGGAGATGTGCACACAGACACACACACACAGATGTGCACATGCATGCAAGCACAAACACACACACACACACACAGACACACACACATGTTTTTCACTTGAAATTTCAGGACTGTTTGGGGATTAATAATGTATTCCCATTCAACATCCTATTTTCCCTAACCCCTAATCCTAACCCTAACCTTAACCCTAACCCCAAAACTCCTAAACCTAACCCTAACTTCTACCGCTAACCTTAACCTTAACCCTAGTCCCAAACCCTATAACTAAACCTAACCCTAACTCCTAACCTTAACCTTAACCTAAACCCTAGCACCAAACCTTAAACCGAACCCTTAAATGGGCAATCGGCAGTTCTGGTCCTGATAATGTAGGAATACATGTACACACTCTATCTCATTCATTCTCTCCCACACACCTCTCTTTCACTATTTATCTTTCTCCATCTAAAGTACTGTAACTATGGTTACCCCAATTGGAACGATTTTGTGAAGAGTACCTCAGTTGGTTGTATCTATAACGTGTTCTCTACCCTCCCCACTTCCCACTCTGTTTTAGGTTTTATAATGAGTAAGCAGACAATCTTGGGATGTCTGACAAACATATGCTACTTTAGATATTACCCACTGGACTGGGTGCACTCTGGTTGAATCAACGTTGTTTCAACGTCATTTCAATTAAATTATGTGGAATAGATGTTGAATTGACGTCTGTGCACAGTGGGTACCAATATGTACATACTCTTTATGTAATTTTACTGGAGATTGTACTGATGCAGTAATTGCCAGGAAGGGTGCATGCGTCACACATACAAAGTATAGTAGGGTGATAAAGAAACAGTACTTTTTTCCACTCGACTAGAGCCAAAAACACTCTTATCAAGTTGTGGAGAAGTGGTGTGGGCGTGCATACATTGTGCTGTATTAATAATTAGTTAAGGACGGCATGTGCCTCTCCTGAATGAATGTAAAAGCATCATTTGCTCTGAGTAGCATTTGAGAGGGTGGAGTTGAAGTTGATCTGAGCTAACTTAAGGACACATACAGTAAGAAGAGGTGTTTGTGCCAAGAGAGTATTTGTTAAGATAACTTTTTTCATTCTTCCACTACAAGTCATCTTAGGTATTGTTGTTTCATTTGACACCAGCTCTGATTATTTTTTGCCATTGTCAAAACGGGGTCCTTTATATGCCATGGCATGCCCTAACTAAGCTTTATTTTCTTCTATTCGGTTGTTTTATATCCCTCAAATTCTACATGGTTTTTGATTTATAATGAAAATCCCTGTACTCTGGCATCACTCTCTCTAGCTTCTTCACTTGAGAGTTTCCTGTCTTCGAGTTGCTTACAGTTTCTTATGGTGATAGAGTGGGTGGTCCTGGAAAATTACATTTTGTTATTCTGTATTTCTGTTAGATCAAAGTTGCAGTTATTTTTTCTGCTTGATATTCTCCTGTATGTTGTGATAGCAATTATTGATGATGTTTTTCTGTCTTTAGTTTAAAATGTTTGACAATGTAAGAACATCTATCTAATATAAAAGCAAACAATCAATCAATCAAATGTATTCATAAAGTCCCTTTTTACATCAGCCAATGTCACAAAGTGCTATACAGAAACCCAGCCTAAAACCCCAAACAGCAAGCAATGCAGATGTAGAAGCATGGTGGCTAGGAAAAACTCCCTAGAAAGGCAGGAACCTAGGAAGAAACCTAGAGAGGAACCAGGCTCTGAGTGGTGGCTGAGATTATAACAGTACATGGCCAAGATGTTCAAATGTTCATAGATGACCAGAGTCAGATAATAATAATCACAGTGGTTGTAGAGGGTGCAACAAGTCAGCATCTCGGAGTAAATGTCATTTGGCTTTCATAGCCGAGCATGCAGAGTTAGAGACAGCAGGTGCGGTAGAGAGAGAGAGTTGAAAACAGCAGGTCTGGGACAAGGTAGCACATCCGATGAACAGGTCAGGGTTCCATAGCCGCAGGCAGATCAGTTGAAACTGGAGCAGCAGCACGACCAGGTGGACTGGGGACAGCAAGGAGTCATCTGGCCAGGTAGTCCTGAGGCATGGTCCCAGGGCTCAGTCCTCCGGGAGGGGAAAGAGAGAGAATTAGAAGGAGCATACTTAAATTCACACAGGACACTGGATAAAACAGAATAAATAATCCAGACATAACAAACTGACCCTCGCCCCCGACACATAAACTATAGCAGCATAAATACTGGAGGCTGAGACAGGAAGGGTCGGGAGACACTGTGGCCCCATCTGACAATACCCCCGGACAGGGCAAACCAGGCAGGATATAACCCCACCCACTTTGCCAAAGCACGGCACTCACACCACTAGAGGGATAACTTCAACCACCAACTTACTACCCTGAGACAAGGCTGAGTTAAGCCCACAAAGATCTCCCCCATGTTACGAACCCGAGGGGGGTGCCAAAGCCGGACAGGAAGACCACGTCAGTGACTCAACCCACTCAAGTGACGCACCTCTCCTAGGGACGGGAAAGAAGAGCACCAGTAAGCCAGTGAATCATCTCCCGTAATAGGGTTAGAGGCAGATAATCCTGGTGGAGAGAGGGGAAACGGCCAAGCAGAGACAACAAGGGTGGTTTGTTGCTACAGTGCCTTTCCGTTCACCTTCACACCCCTGGGCCAGACTACACTCAATCATAGGACCTATTGAAGAGATGAGTCTTCAAAAATCGGCTCCTGAGTGGCGCAGTGGTCTAACACACTGCATCTCAGTGCAAGAGATGTCACTACAGTCCCTGGTTCGAATCCAGACTGAATCACATCCGTCCATGATTGGGAGTTCCATCGGGCGGTGCACAATTGGCTCAGCATCGTTCAGGTTTGGCTGGGTTAGGCCGTCATTGTAAATAAGAATATCTTCTTAACTGACTAGTCTAACTAGTTAAATAAAATTAAAAAAATTAAGACTTAAAGGTTGAGAATGAGTCTGTCTCTCACATGAATAGGCAGACCATTCCATAAAAAATTAGCTCTATAAGAGAAAGCCATGCCTCCAGCTGTTTGCTTAGAAATTCTAGGGACAATAAGGAGGCTTGTGACCGTACCGTATGTATGGCAGGACCAAATCGGAAAGATAGTTAGGAGCAAGTCCATGTAATGCTTTGTAAGTTAACAGTACAACCTTGAAATCAGCCATAGCTTTAACAGGAAGCGTGTAGAGAGGCTAGCACTGGAGTATTATGATTTTTTTTAAATGGTTCTAGTCAAGATTCTAGCAGCATTCTAGCAGCACTAACGGAAGTTTATTTTGTGCTTTATCTGGGTAGCTGGAAAGTAGAGCATGGCAGTAGTCTAATCTAGAAGAAGTGACAAAAGCATTGATTAACTTTTCTGTATCATTTTTGGACAGAAAGTTTCTGATTTTTGCAATGTTACGAAGATGGAAAAAAGCTGTCCTTGAAATAGTCTTGATATGTTCGTCAAAAGAGAGATCAGTGTCCAGAGTAACGCCAAGGTCCTTCACAGTTTTATTTGAGACGACTGTACAACTATCAAGATTAATTGTCAGATCCAACAGAAGATCTCCTTGTTTCTTGGGACATTGTTTAAAAGTAAAACATTTGCCGCCATCCACAACCGTCCACAGAGACAAAATTATATTTTTCCGACAGATAAGATCCAAACCATGCCAGAACTTGTCTGTGTAGACCAATTTGGGTTTCCAATCACTTCAAAAGAAAATGGTGATCGATGGTGTCAAAAGCAGCACTAAGGTCGAGGAGCACGAAGACAGATGCAGAGCCTTGGTCTGACGCCACTTAAAGATAATTTACCACCTTCATGAGTGCAATCTCAGTGCTATGATGGGGTCTAAAACCAGACTGAAGCGTTTCGTATACATTGTTTGTATTCAGGAAGGCAGTGAGTTGCTGCGCAACAGCTTTTTCAAAAATTTCATTTTTCTAAAATGAAAGGTCACATTATGCTCAGTCAGAACATCATGAATTTAATTCACAACGTATCTACCTACACATTTATAGTGTGTTTCTGACCTTTTGGAATGGCTGTATTACTTGTATACTGTATTCTCGTTCATGATCTGTAACCATGATATTTCCTTTTTGTATGCTCTTTTCAACAACTCATGAATTTTCTTTGAGTGTGTGGGGCTGTGTAAAGGCCCCACACAGTCACAGGTCAACATTTGTCTTAACACTGAAACCCCGAGAGTTTTAACTGAGTTTCAACTGAACATTTTCCTTTTGGGTATACATTTTAATGTTTACGTTAATGTTTACAGTACCAGTGAGAAGTTTGGACACACCAACTCATTGAAGGGTTTTTCTTTATTTTTTACTATTTTCTACAATGTATAATAATAGTGAAGCAATCTAAATTATGAAATAACACATATGCAATCATGGTGTAACCAAAAAAGTGTAAAAAAATTCAAAATATATTTTATATTTCAGATTCTTCAAAGTAGCCACAGCTTTGCACACTCTTGGCATTATATCAACCAGCTTCATGAGGTTAAAAGTTCATTTGTGGAATTTCTTACCTTCATAATGCGTTTGAGCCAATCAGTTGTGTTGTGACGAGGTAGGGGGGTATACAGAAGACAAAGTTCATATTATGACAGGAACAGCTCAAATAAGCAAAGAGAAACAACAGTCCATCATTACTTTAAGACATGAAGGTCAGTCAATACGGAACATTTCAAGAACTTTGAACGCTTCATTAAGTGCAGACGTAAAAACCATCAAACACTATGATGAAACTGGTTCTCATGAGGACCGCCACAGGAAAGGAAGACCCAGAGTTCCGTCTGCTGCAGAGGATAAGTTCATTAGAGTTACCAGCCTCAGATTGCAGCCAATATAAATACTACACAGAGTTCAAGTAACAGACAAATCTCAACATCAACTGATCAGAGGAGACTGCATGAATCAGGCCTTCATTGTCGAATTGCTGCAAAGAAACCACTACCGAAGAACCAATAAGAAGAAGAGACTTGCTTGGGCCAAGAAACAGCAATTGACATTAAACCGGTGGAAATCTGTCCTTTGGTCTGATGAGATTTTTGGGTTCAACTGCTGTGTCTTTGTGAGATACAGAGTAGGTGAACAGATGATCTCCGCATGTGTGGTTCCCACCGTGAAGCATGGAGGAGGAGGTGTGATGGTGTGGGGGTGCTTTGCTGGTGACACTGTCATGATTTATTTTGATTTCAAGGCACACTTAACTAGCATGGCTACCACAGCATTCTGCAGCGATACGCCATCCCATCTGGTTTGCACTTAGCGGGACTAACATTTGTTTTCAACAGGACAATGACCCAAAACACACATCCAGGCTGTGTAAGGGATATTTGACCAAGAAGGAGAGTGATGAAGTGCTGGATCAGATGCCCTGGCCTCCACAATCACCCGACCTCAACCCAATTGAGATGGTTTGGGATGAGTTGGACCACAGAGTGAAGGAAAAGTAGCCAACAAGTGCTCAGCATATGTGGGAATGTGTTTTAATGTGTTACTGTGTATTATAATGTGTTTTCTTTCAAAAACAAGGACACTTCTAAGTGAACCCAAACCTTTGAACGGTAGTGTATATGTTTTTGGGTTAATTCATGATTCCGTTATTTCATATTTTGATATCTTCACTATTATTCTACAATGTAGAAAATAGTAAAAATAAAGAAAAACCCTGGAATGAGCAGGTGTGTCCAAACCTTTGACTGGTACTGTACAGTATATACATATACTTCCATAAATCTTTTCAACTGGTACCAGGAGACCTTCAGACGAGTCTTGTGAGGTCAATATGAACGTGTCCGTGAGTGTCTCACCTTTACACAGAGGGGTCATATTAGTGTGTATCTCAAACTGTTAGGACACTACAGACAGAAGTTGGCAGATTGGCTGTACTGAGACTCTTGTGGGGGCCGTAGAAGAAAACTGAGAACACCATTGTGTTTATGAGAGTCTCATCTTTCCATAGAGGTGTCAATAGTTTGTAGACCAAACCGTTCGGACACTACAGACGATGTCTCCAGCTCTGACAAACATTACTCTACATAGGCGGATATCTCTGACAGATTTTTATGGGGATTTTTGTATTATGCTAATTACATTTCCATGCGGGCGCTGACATCGACCTTAGGGGAATTTAAAGGATTGATAGTGCATCCTTTGATGACACATTGTGGAAAAAAAGTTCACAATTCGCTACAATCCAGTGCCCTCTTAGATCATAATCAACCATTGTCATTATTAGTGACCATTATAAAAGTATTTTGCAGCCTATACTGTATGCTTCGACTCAAGGCATACAGCACTGAGATCTTGCTTTAGTGTTGTACACTTTTCATTTTACAACCTTTCAAAGTGTCATTGTCTTAATATACACTGAGTGTACAAAACATCAGGAACACCTTCCTAATATTGAGTTGTACCCCTTTTGCCCTGAGAACAGCCTCAATTCGAAGGTGCATGGACTCCACAAGGTGTTGAAAGTGTTCCACAGGGATGCTGGCCTACTCCATTGCTTCCCACAGTTGTGTCAAGTTGGCTGGATGTCCTTTGGTTGATGGACCATTCTTGAAACACATAGGAAACTGTTGAGCAGTTCTTGATACACTCAAACCAGTGTGCCTGGCACCTACTAGCATACCCCATTCAAAGGTACTTCAATCTTTTGTCTTGCCCATTCACCCTCAGAATGGCACACAATCCATGTTGAAATGTTCACCAGGTTTAAAAATCCTTCTTTAATCTGTGTCCTCCCCTTCATCTAGACTGATTGAAGTGGATTTAACAAGTGATATCAATAAAGAATCATAGCTTTCACCTGGATTCCCCTGGTCACTCTATGTCATGAAAATGTCATGTTCCTAATGTTTTGTCCACACAGTGTATATAGACTTCTGCATTGTCTGGAAATTCCTGTCAGATTATGCTTCATGAAGTGCCAAACCCTCATTTTGGGTCCAGTAATTAGTTACTGTACATGTGCCACCTGCAAATACAGAATTATTTCTGCTTCTAATTAGATTATTTCTTCCACAGCTGCCATCTCCTACATAAACAATGAAGTCACCCAAAATAATTAGGGAAGTTTGTCATGCTTGTGAAAAGTCTTGCCAAACTTGTATATTTTCGGTTCTAGCCAATAAGGTTTTAATTAATGACTAGAATGTTTTAATCAATTGTCATTAAAATCCAAACTGAGATCTTAAATTCAGCCCAATGGGTGCATTTGTTGACACAATGCATGCTATTCTGCAGGTCTGGTGGAAAATTATTCATTCTCAACCAGGGATCAGCATCTCAAGATCTCATTTAATATACAATCTGAATGTTATTATGCATTGTGCAATCACATTTTGGTGATAGAGGTTCCCAAGTCATTAAGATTCAAAATGGATACGATGCCATAATGTTGCATTTCTGCAGAAGCTCAATGATATCCCAGTCTTTTGCATAATGTGAAGCTTGAACAGAATCACTCAATCAGGGAACATCAACCCCTCGACACACACACCAAATTATTACTATTATTCTCTGGAGGTTAATAAAACCAACGGTACCTTTTCTACAAAACTAAAACTGGCCAAATAAAATGATGGACTCCACAATGAATAATTCAAATAGGGAAAAAGGTGTGATGGATTTAAATGTATTGCTTGTTGAGAAGCGATTCAACGTAATCACACATTCAGTGAATCACTCCACTGCGCAAACGATCAAAGGTGCATTCCAGCAGTCCACAAGCAATGGTTTGCATGTGGACTCACTCATATCTCTTTGGACATGTGGGATGGTGAGCATGCACAAAGTGAGTGTTGAGCGTGTATATAATTATTGCTTGCTGTTCTTTATAGTTTTTACTATTGCCTATTTGTAAGGGCTGTCTCTCTCCTCATCCTCGGACGAGGAGAGGAGAGAAGGATCATCAGACAAATGCAGCATTCGGGAAATAAGCCATCTTTTTATTTAACACGACGACGGCAACACGAAACAAAAACACTTTCAAATATACAAAACGACGTTGACGAAACCTGAACATAAACTTACATAACTAAACGTAAACTCACGGACAGGAAACAGACGACATCAAAATAAACGAACAGCCAAACAATCCCGTATGGTACATACATTCGACGACACAGGAGACAATCACCCACAAACAAACAGTGAGAACACCCTACCTAAATATGACTCTTAATTAGAGGAGAACGCAAAACACCTGCCTCTAATTAAGAGCCATACCAGGCAACCAAAACCAACATAGAAACAGATAACATAGACTGCCCACCAAAACACATGCCCTGACCTAAACACATACAAAAAACAACATAAAACAGGTCAGGACCGTTACAGAACCCCCCCCCCCTCAAGGTGCGAACGCCGGGCGCACCAGCACAAAGTCCAGGGGAGGGTCTGGGTGGGCAGTTGACCACGGTGGTGGCTCCGGCTCTGGACGCTGTCCCCACACCACCATAGTCACTCCCCGCTTCTGTCTTCCCCTCCCAATGACCACCCTAAAACTAACATCCCCTAAATGAATGGCCAGCACCGGGACAAGGGGCAGCACCGGGACAAGGGGCAGCACCGGGACAAGGGGCAGCACCGGGACAAGGGGCAGCACCGGGACAAGGGGCAGCACCGGGACAAGGGGCAGCACCGGGACAAGGGGCAGCACCGGGACAAGGGGCAGCACCGGGACAAGGGGCAGCACCGGGACAAGGGGCAGCACCGGGACAAGGGGCAGCACCGGGACAAGGGGCAGCACCGGGACAAGGGGCAACACCGGGACAAGGGGCAACACCGGGACAAGGGGCAGGTCCCGGCTGATATACTCTGGCAGGTCCCGGCTGAGGGACTCTGGCAGGTCCCGGCTGAGGGACTCTGGCAGGTCCCGGCTGAGGGACTCTGGCAGGTCCCGGCTGAGGGACTCTGGCAGGTCCCGGCTGGACGGACTCTGGCAGGTCCCGGCTGGACGGACTCTGGCAGGTCCCGGCTGGACGGACTCTGGCAGGTCCCGGCTGGACGGACTCTGGCAGGTCCCGGCTGGACGGACTCTGGCAGGTCCCGGCTGGACGGACTCTGGCAGGTCCCGGCTGGACGGACTCTGGCAGGTCCCGGCTGGACGGACTCTGGCAGGTCCCGGCTGGACGGACTCTGGCAGGTCCCGGCTGGACGGACTCTGGCAGGCCCCGGCTGGACGGCTCTGGCAGGCCCCGGCTGGACGGCTCTGGCAGGCCCCGGCTGGACGGCTCTGGCAGGCCCCGGCTGGACGGCTCTGGCAGGCCCCGGCTGGACGGCTCTGGCAGGCCCCGGCTGGACGGCTCTGGCAGGCCCCGGCTGGACGGCTCTGGCAGGCCCCGGCTGGACGGCTCTGGCAGGCCCTGAATGGACGGCTCTGGCAGGCCCTGAATGGACGGCTCTGGCAGGCCCTGAATGGACGGCTCTGGCTGGTCATGGCAGGACGGCTCTGGCTGGTCATGGCAGGACGGCTCTGGCTGGTCATGGCAGGACGGCTCTGGCTGGTCATGGCAGGACGGCTCTGGCTGGTCATGGCAGGACGGCTCTGGCTGGTCATGGCAGGACGGCTCTGTAGGGAGGAGAAGGAGAGACAGCCTGGTGCGTGGTCTAGGCACTGGCTGCGCTGGAGAGGAGGAAACAGCAGGAGAGAGAACCCGGAGAGACAGCCTGGTACGGGGGGCTGCCACCGGAGGACTGGTACATGGAGGTGGCACCGGGTCTACCGGACCGTGAAGGAGGACACGTGCTCTTGAGCACCGAGCCTCCCCAACCCTACCAGGTTGAATGGTCCCCGTAGCCCTGCCAGTGCGGCGAGGTGGAATAGCCCGCACTGGGCTATGCAGGCGAACCGGGGACACCACCTGTAAGGCTGGTGCCATGTACGCCGGCCCGAGGAGACGTACTGGAGGCCAGATACGTTGGGCCGGCTTCATGACATCCGGCTCGATGCCCAACTTAGCCCTCCCAGTGCGGCAAGGTGGAATAGCCCGCACTGGGCTAAGCACGCGTACTGGGGACACCGTGCGCTTTACCGCATAACACGGTGTCTTACCAGTACGACGCCTTCTACCTCCACGGTAAGCACGGGGAGTTGGCTCGGGTATCCTACCCGGCTTTGCCACACTCCTCGTGTGCCCCCCCCCCCCCAAGAAATTTTGGGGTCTGACTCACGGGCTCCCAACCGCGTCGCCGCGCTGCCTCCTCATACCAGCGCCTCTCAGCCTTCGCTGCTTCCAACTCCTCCTTGGGACGGCGATATTCCCCTGGCTGAGCCCAAGGTCCTCTACCATCCAGGATCTCCTCCCAAGTCCAGGAGTCCTTGTTGCTCTGTTGAGCATTCCCTTGCCGCTTGGTCTTAGCGTGGTGGGTGATTCTGTAAGGGCTGTCTCTCTCCTCATCCTCGGACGAGGAGAGGAGAGAAGGATCATCAGACCAAAATGCAGCATTCGGGAAATAAGCCATCTTTTTATTTAACACGACGATGGCAACACGAAACAAAAACACTTTCAAATATACAAAACAAGAAAACGACGTTGACGAAACCTGAACATAAACTTACATAACTAAACGTAAACTCACGGACAGGAAACAGACGACATCAAAATAAACGAACAGCCAAACAGTCCCGTATGGTACATACATTCGACGACACAGGAGACAATCACCCACAAACAAACAGTGAGAACACCCTACCTAAATATGACTCTTAATTAGAGGAGAACGCAAAACACCTGCCTCTAATTAAGAGCCATACCAGGCAACCAAAACCAACATAGAAACAGATAACATAGACTGCCCACCCAAAACACATGCCCTGACCTAAACACATACAAAAAACAACATAAAACAGGTCAGGACCGTTACACTATTGCAGTATGCCTCTGTGTACATTGTTGTTGTAATATGAGCATGTAGCATATCCATTTATACAGTCCTTTCTTTGTCATTACCATTAATGCTCTCAATGTGCTATCAGCTTTGTGTTGTGTGTAGTACTGTATATTCAGAACCACTATCAGAACCCCTACTTTCCCATGTCTATAAAGTATCCTTATGTGTAACTGAGGTTCCCTTATTCCCCTCTTACCGGGGTAATGCTAGTGGGTTACAGATCAGCCCAAATGGAGCGTCACTCTCTTTCAATACTGTACATAGCGAATGGTAGCTTGTCACAATATAACCGAAGAAGAAACCGTCCAATCCCAAGATGTAATAAGCTTCAACAAGGTGTTTTGGTTCAGTATGCATCTTAAACACTATTTTAGATCTATGTCAAGCCTAGTGACACCCACCCTTGATTTTAACAAGCATTATCCAAATGACTTTAGCACAGTCAGTGTTAAGATCAATAACCCCAAAAATTGACAGCTGTGCCATGTAGATTGCAAAATAGTTGGGAAGAGAGATTTTGGATGTACCGATTCCATGGCACATGGTCTATGAACTGACACGCAAAACGACGCCGCATTCGACGCGCAAACAATGCCAGATTTTTTTAAATTTGAATTATTATAAAAAATTCTTGCAACCAATAGAATGTTATATATTTGGGGGATACAACCATCCCAGCTCTGTAGATTTTGCTGTGAAGAGACTGAGTCGTATAATCATTTATTTTGGTACTGTCCATATGTAGCTTGTTTTTGGTCACAGGTCCAGGAATGACTGAAAAATTGTAACATTTAACTCGAGCTACTAAGTGTAATGGATGTGAAATGGCTATCTAGTTAGCGGTGGTGCGCGCTAATAGCCTTTCAATCGGTGACGTCACTTGCTCTGAGACCTTGAAGTAGTGGTTCCCCTTGCTAGGGCTTTTGTGGAGCGATGGGTAACGATGCTTCGTGGGTGACTGTTGTTGATGTGTGCAGAGGGTCCCTGGTTCGCGCCCGGGTCGGGGCGAGGGGACGGACTAAAGTTAAACTGTTACATATGCAGAAAGTAAAACTGTGTTATTTGAAAAGTCATAGTCAATCTATCAATAATATAATTATACTTTTAGCAAAAATTAGTGTCTTTTTTTCACAATCTGTAAAAACTATGAGAATAGAAAGATTCAGAACTTCTGTGAAGCATCACAGCACAGTTGAAGAATATATGGCAAATAGAAATCTAATATGGATGGTGTTAAGAGATAGATGGGAGAGGTTGAATAGAGCTGAAGGGTGGGACTAATAACAACAAGATAACTAATGTCAAATGTACTGTGTCCGTAAAATGTACATAGGTTCAGAACTTCTGTGAAACAGCACAGTTAAAAATATATGGCAAATAGAAATAAAACTGGATAAATCAGAAATAGATCAGAGAGTTTGAGGGTAGAGGAAGGACAGGACTAAACACAAACAAAATATAACCATTGTAAAATAGATTGGGTCCGTAAAATGTATGTAGCATGTATAAGCTGGAAGTAGAACCCTAAGTGGTTGTGTTCATTAGTTTACTCCAATTATGGGAGGGCTGGTAGGGTTAGTGGAAAATAATAAAGGAAAATATATTTTTTAAAGATTTGCGTATATATATTTCATACTTACAAACAAATATATGGGGGATTGGAAATGATGCAGGCAATTACATTGATGGAAGCTACAATCTATCTGCAATATTAAAGTTGATCTACACCTTTATAAAATAAATAAAGATCAATAAGCATGTCTTATTATTGTTGGAAGTGAAATGTATGTCAGTCTAGCATTGCCTCTGGGGTTTATAATGTGCTTTTGTATTCTCTAGCATATGGTTTCATACATACAGCGGTTTAGAGACGTATATATCCTCTTCTATTAGTGGTAGAGAACGGATTGGAGAAAAACATTAGCTTGTCAAAACATTGTATTTCCCTCTCACTTATCATTATCATCAATGTTATGGATGACACACCTCCCTATCAGCTTGGAGGACTTCCTGCCACATCCCTGCCACAACTGCTGCTTCTGCACTCAACTGTGGTTTGTCTGTCATCATCAGAACTGAAAATGAAAGGGAAGAATATGTTCCCCATCCAGTGCAGACAGTATGCAGGACAATTGTAGTTTAATAGAGAGAGAGAGCGAGAGAGAGAGAGAGACACAGAGAGTGTGCATGCAGTCTTTCACAGGTAGTAGAGATCAGCACTCCCCCCTGCTGGCTGCCAAGCAGACATACTGTTTGAGAGCATCTGTATGGTCCTGAAAACCTCAGCCATCATACACTGGCATAACTGGCATCTCAAAAAGAAAAATTATTATTCATCTTTTGGTAATTATCATCAAAGTAACTGTCTCGCATTCTTCCCGAGGGAGTGTAATAACAGGCCTAATTTACATTCTACATCCACTTGGCCAATAACAGCTCAGTGAAGTACTTTAATAAAAGTGCTTTGTGACTTTCTCTTTAGAGAAAAATGAAACATGGTTATGTTGGTGCTGATGCTGTGTACTGCGCAAGTCATTGGAGCATGTGCACATACTGAACAGTATGACTGACAATACACAACTTCATGGGATTCAATTCATTATTAATACTTTTACAGTACCTTGTCAGTATTACTAACAAAGCATATCCTTGTCATTAGTTCTAACTGAGAGGATATCCTTGTCATTAGTTCTAACTGAGAGGATATCCTTGTCATTAGTTCTAACTGAGAGGATATCCTTGTCATTAATTCTAACTGAGAGGATATTGTTGTCATTAATTCTAACTGAGAGGATATCCTTGTCATTAATTCTAACTGAGAGGATATCCTTGTCATTAATTCTAACTGAGAGGATATCCTTGTCATTAATTCTAAATGAGAGGATATCCTTGTCATTAATTCTAACTGAGAGGATATCCTTGTCATTAATTCTAACTGAGAGGATATCCTTGTCATTATTTCTAACTGAGAGGATATCCTTGTCATTATTTCTAACTGAGAGGATATCCTTGTCATTATTTCTAACTGAGAGGATATCCTTGTCATTAATTCTAACTGAGAGGATATCCTTGTCATTAATTCTAACTGAGAGGATATCCTTGTCATTAATTCTAACTGAGAGGATATCCTTGTCATTATTTCTAACTGAGAGGATATCCTTGTCATTATTTCTAACTGAGAGGATATCCTTGTCATTATTTCTAACTGAGAGGATATCCTTGTCATTAATTCTAACTGAGAGAATATCCTTGTCATTAATTCTAACAGAGGATATCCTTGTCATTAATTCTAAGTGAGAGAATATCTTTGTCATTATTTCTAACTGAGAGCATATCCTTGTCATGATTTCTGAGAGAATATCCTTGCCGTTATTCCTAACTGAGAGAGAATTTAATTTCAAATGCTGTCAGCGAGTGAATTAATCTGTGTAGATGGAGAGACAAGTATGGATATAATTAGCGCAATTACACAGTTTTATAAGACCATTACAGGATTTAGGGCTGGGTTATGATCATGGGGCATAAAGGCATTAAGCCTCTCAATGGCATGAAGAGCTACAGTGCATTTGGAAAGTGTTCAGACCCCTTGACTTTTTCCACATTTCGCTACATTACAGCCTTTTTCAACAACAACAACAACATCTTAATTAATCTAAACACAATACCCCATAATGACAAAGCAAAAACAGGTCTAGATTTTTCAGCAATTTTTTTTTTTTTTAAGGGAAATATCACAATTACATAAGTATTCAGACCCTTTCATCATTACTTTGTTGAAGCACCTTTGGTAGCAATTACAGCCTCAAATCATCTTGGGCATGATGCTACAAGTTTGGCACACCTGTTTTTGGGGAGTTTCTCCCATTATTTTCTGCATATCCTCTCAAGCTCTGTCAGGTTGGATGGGGAGTGTCACTGCACAATGATTTTCAGGTCTCTCCAGAGATGTTTGATCGGGTTCCAGTCCGGGCTCTGGCTGGGCCATTCAAGGACATTCAGAGACTTGTCCCCAAGCCACTCCTGCGTTGTCTGGGCTGTGTGCTCAGGGTTATTGTCCTGTTGGAAGGTGAACCTTCACCTTCACTGTGGAGCAGGTTTTCATCAAGATCTCTCTGTACTTTGCTCCATTCATATTTCCTCCGATCCTGACTAGTCTCCCAGTCCCTTCCGCTGAAAAACATCCCCACAGCATAATGCTGCCACCACCATGCTTCACCTAGATCTGTGCTTCAACACAATCCTGTCTCGGAGCTGTAAGACAATTCTTTAGACCTCATGGCTTGGTTTTTGCTCTGACATGCACTGTCAACTGTCGGACCTTATATAGACAGGTGTGTGCCTTTCCAAATCATGTCCAATCAGTTGAATTTACCACAGGTGGACTCCAAGTTGTAGGAACATCTCAAGGATGGTCAATGGAAACAGGATGCACCTGAGATCAAAGGGTCTGAATACTTATGTAAATAAGGTATTTCTGTTTTTCATTTCAAATAGATCTGCAAAAATGTCTAAAAACCTGTTTTCGATTTGTCGTTATGGGGTATTGTGTGTAGATTGAGTAATAAATTAATACGTTTTATAATAAGGCTGTAACGTAACAAAATGTGAAATAAGTGAAGGGGTCTGAATCCTTTCCGAATGCATTGTATATGACCGTATGGCATGCATATCAATGCACTTCATAAAAGGACTGAGGAGTGAGAATTAGAGAGAGAATGAATCAGAGATAGAATGGATAGAGAGAGAGGTGTGGGGGTGGAGAGTGGCGGTGTGTGTGTGAGAGAGAGAGCTTTATGTGCTTTATGCTCCAATATTGCAATTTCATATGTGAGTCTTATCTAGGCAAACCTGAAGGTGCACTCTAATAGAGCATCGCACGGATCCTTTCGCTCCCCTGCCTTGGTCTCTGCTCCATCCAGAATGAGAATACACATGTGGCAGCTTATTCAACTGATCATGGCCCCCAGACCCAGCCATCACTCACAGAACATACTCCTCGCCTCGACTTTCTCCACTGTACATAAATGTGACCGAGATGCAGTGTCTCAAAATTTCCACAGTTTCTGTAGGTCACACTTCTTAGAATTACTAATAGTGATGACATCTGAGGTCAAACAAGCTCAAATAAGATAACACAATTCATGCATTCGCCCCTGGATAAGTCCTAGTTATGTAGTGATAGAATAACTGATATGCTTTGTTTTACAACAACGACAAATGGTTTAAATAAGCACTTAATGTCCAGTTAAACTGCACTTGGGCTCTGAGAGATCCCTTTTTCTAGTGATCAGATGACTGTCTCTCAGAATGACCCCAGAATGACAACATGACATCAGACATGGCAGTTTTGTAGCGGTACGCTTGAGAGAGATTGACAATGAAGTCAGAAGAGGGGTCTTGTGCAGGGAGGAAGATCAAGCTTCGGTCACAGAATGTGGATTTCATATATGCAATGCAGCCTAGAGGACCTTCTTTGTAACAGCTCCTGTTACAGGGTCCTCAAGAACTGTCTCAGTTAAACTGAGTTGGGAACAACTGGAGCACTGTCTAAAAACAATAAGATGTATTATATTTTCTCCCGTTCTTTGTGTGCCAATTTCAACTTATTCTAAAAGTAGGCATCTGGCTCTAAGGACCAATCTAGGATGATGATCATCACCTGTGATCACCTGTGATGATGACTGAATATTCAAAGAGAGAGGTACACACTTCACAGGAAAACTAGACTGAAATCCAATAAAGGTCATTACAGTACATCCACTTCCTGCCTGGGTGACTGATGAATGGATTTATGCGGACAGACACATTCTCTGTCTCTATCAAACTGTGGCTCAGAAAGGGTTGGACATAAGCACCCTTTCACTAGACCACATATTCATGGCTAAATCCAGATGTTTGTAATTGGTAAAGTCATGCAATGTATCAAATTTAAACCAGATATACAATTCAGTTATTAAATAGTTTTTAAACGATAGTCAGTATTTCTATGATGTTTCTACCCTGGTTGAGAATAAAGAACAGCACCAATCAATCTCTTTCTCTTTCATTTAGGGTCGAGTGTGTTGAGCTTTTTAAGACTGTAATTTGATCAATTGCACACAATATTGTTTTTCCTCTCTTGTCAACTAACTTTAACTTACAGCTCTCAGCTCTACTGTTACCGAGAAACCTTAAAGAATTGGAAATATTGATTCCTAATCTCTTTGTAATTGCTAACCCCAGCCACAATGAAGACCAACTATTGTGATTCCAGGTCTCAGGGTGTAGAATGACACTGGAGTGAATAATCCAGCTTGATTCTGTACGATCATCCTTGTGTTTTTATGGATGTCGCTCCTTATTAAAGACAGGACATTTCAAATAAAGAGAAACTTACTTCTCCATACTACCTCTAGACAATAACATTTTCAATAGAATGACAATAGCACGTCTTGCGTAGTCTGCCGTAAAATGTAAAAGTAGTTTAGATAGGAACACACACAACTGACAAGGCTTTACTGTAGAACACAAGGTCTTACTGCTGTGTAAAACACAATGGGCCATATTCAAACAAGCTCTGCTTTGTAAATACTATATTTGACTATAATATAGTTATATATTATTTTACTATTGTTTATTTGTAGTTATTCAATTATATATTTTCACAAATTAGCTTTAGCTTGTTTTGTTCGGTTTTTTTGTCTACTAAGACAAGGATGCAAATTTGCGTTAATAAAACGTCATGTTTCAGATTAGCGAATTTCAAAGCAACACTGATATTCACAGATATGAGGATAAGAAAAATAAGATGCTTCACAACATTGTAAACAGAACAAAAACGTCATTATTATCTGTTTGCAATCCATTATCTCGGTGAAAACACCTTGTGTGTATAATAAACATGTGCATACAAATCAAGCTGTGATTATGTGCCATCCATATCAGTTATCTCAATAATCACGAGTGGTGATAGGATTAGAAAAGAATAGGCACTGCCAGAGCCATACAGTATATACAGTTAGCGCCAAAAGCACTGGGACAGTGACACATTTGTTGTTGTTTTGGCTCAGTACTCCAGCACTTTGGATTTGAAAAGATACAATGACTATGTGGATAACGTGCAGACTGTCATCTTTTTATTTGAGGGTATTTTCATCCATATCGGTGAACTGTTTTGAAATGACATTCTCACTATTTTAGCAGACCGAAAGTTTGGGACAAATTAACTTACAGTACATGTGTATTACAGTAGTCAAAAGTTAAGTATTGGTCCTATATTTCTATCACACAATGATTACATCACGCTTGTGACTCTACAAACTTGTTGAATGCATTTGCTGTTTGTTTTGGTTGTGTTTCAGATGATTTTGTGCCCAATAGAATTGATAGTAAATAATGTATTGTGTCAATTTGGAGTCATTTTAATTGTACATAAGAACAGAATAAGTTTCTAAACACTTCTACATTAATGTGAATGCTACCATGATTATGGATAATCCTGAGTGAATCGTGAATAATGATGAGTGATCAAGTTAGACGCATAAATATCATACTTCCCTGGGGTGAGTGAGAGATTAGCATGTCTTGTGGGTATGACATTTGTGCATCTGTAACTTATTAACTTCTAACTTATATGTAACATATCATTTACACTGTAGTTCAAAACGTTGGGGTCACTTAGAAATATCCTTGTTTTTGAAAGAAAAACATGTTTTTTTGTCCATTAAAATAACAAACTCTTGGCATTCCTTCAACCAGCTTCACGAGGAATGCTTTTTCAACAATCTTGAAGGAGTTTCCACATATGCTGAGCACTTGTTGCACTTGCTTTTCCTTCACTCTGTGGTCCAACTCATCCCAAACCATCTCAATTGGATTGAGGTCGGGTGATTGTGGAGGCCAGGTCATCTGATGCAGCCCTTCATCACTCTCCTTCTTGGTCAAATAGCCCTTACACAGCCTGGAGGTGTGTTTTGGGTCATTGTCCTGTTGAAAAACAAATGATAGTCCCACTAAGGGCAAACCAGATGGGATGACGTATCGCTGCAGAATGCTGTGGTAGCCATGCTGATTAAGTGTGCCTTGAATTCTAAATAAATCATGACAGTGTCACCAGCAATGCACCCCCACACCCTCACACCTCCTCCTCCATGCTTCACGGTGGGAACCACACATGCAGAGATCATCCTTTCACCTACTCTGCATCTCACGAAGACACAGCAGTTGGACCCAAAATTTGGATGCGAGAAATTAAACTGAAGATCTCGTACAACGCTGTTGAGTTGAGGACTTGTGAGATGTCTGTTTCTCAAACTAGACACTCTAATGTACTTGTCCTCTTGCTCAGTTGTTTGCCAGTTTGCGCTGTTCTGTGAAGAGAGTAGTACACAGCGTTGTACGAGATCTTCAGATTCTTTCCAATTTCTCGCATGGAATAGTCTTAATTTCTCAGAACAAGAATAGACTGACGAGGTTCAGAAGAATGTTCTTTGTTTCTGGCCATTTTGAGCCTGTAATCGAACCCACAAATGCTGATGCTCCAGATACTCAACTAGTCTAAAGAAGGCCAGTTTTATTGCTTCTTTAATCAGAACAACAGTTTTCAGCTGTGCTACATAATTGCAAAAGTGTTTTCTAATGATCAATTAGCCTTTTAAAATGATAAACTTGGATTAGCTAACACAATGTGCCATTGGAACACAGGAGTGATGGTTGCTGATAATGGGACTCTGTACGCCTGTGCAGATAGTCCATTCAAATTCAGCCGTTTCTAGTTACAAAAGTCATTTACAACATTAACAACGTCTACACCGTATTTCTGATCAATTTGATGTTATTTTAATGGACAAAAAATGTGCTTTTCTTTCGAAAAACAAGGACATTTCTAAGTGACCCCAAACTTTTAAATGGTAGTGTATATTCTGTTCTTATTTACAATAACTTTACGACTCCAAAATGACACAATACATTATTAACTATTAGTTTCTACTGGGCACAACATTTTCTGAAACACAACCAAAACAAACAGCAAATGCATTCAACAAATTTGTAGAGTCACAAGCTTGATGTAATCATTGCATGATAGGAAAATGGGACCAGATGTCTACTTTAATTTCTAAAAGGTTCCCCCTTTATGAATGAAAAGACCCTCAAATGAAAGATGACAGTCTAAACTTTAACCTCATAGTCACTGTATCATTTAAAATCCAAAGTGCTGGTGTAACCAATGTGCAGCAATTCAGACCAATGTGCAGCGTGGTAAGTGTCCATAATTAGATTTTTAATAAATCAAATGAACACAGAACAAAATAACGAACAAACAACCGAAACAGTTCTGTATGGTGAAACACAGATTGAGACACTGCCTCTGATTGAGAACCATACTAGGCCAAACACATAGAAATATAACACACAGAACAAAACATAGAATAACAACATAGAATGCCCACCCTAACTCACGTATATGACATATCCCACAGGTGTTGAGACTTGACATCATGTTATTACATGTGCCTTACAAACCTGGGCTGTGATTCATCTCAAACTGGTGCCCAGAAAAAAAAAAAACTCTTCCTGCCCAGCAAAGAGGTATGCTGTATTTGAACATATTGTTTTTTGTTTCAGTTCACAATGTTTCCTTTTTCTAAAGCACATGCCCGCTCCCACCCATGAGGTACTGTGATTGTTCCTCTTGGTGAGTCAGTGAAACCTCTTAGTGAGTATCATGAGGAAATTCTGCAGACTTAGTGTTTAAAAGCAATATAAAAAATGAACTCACTTCACTGTATTTAGCTACACTTATTCCACATGTTATGTTACAGGCTGAATTTGAAATTGATTTAATTGAGATGTTGTGTCACTGGCCTACACACAATACCCCAGAAATGTCAGTGGAATTCTGTTTTTAGAATTTTTTTAGAAATTAATTTAAAATCTGAAATGTCTTGAGCCAATAAGTATTTGACCCCTTTGTTATGGCAAGCCTAAATAAGTTCAGGAGTAAAAATGTGCTTAGCAAGTCAAATAATACTATGGGATATTGGCCAACTTCCAGTGAAAATGCAGAGTGCCAAATTCAAATAAATTACTATAAAAATTTAACTTTCATGAAATCACAAGTGCAATACACCAAATTAAAGCTAAACTTGTTGTGAATCCAGCAATTGTTTCAGATTTCAAAAAGGCTTTACAATGAAAGCACACCAAACTATTATGTTAGGTCAGTGCATAGCCACAGAAAAACAGCAATTTTTCCAGCCAAAAAGAGGAGTCACAAAAAGCATAAACAGAGATAAAATTAATCACTAACCTTTGATGATCTTCATCAGATGACACTCATAGGACCTCATGTTACACAATACATGTCTGTTTTGTTCGATAAAGTACATATTTGTATCCAAAAATCTCAGTTTATTTTAGCGCGTTACGTTCAGTAATGTTTTGCTTCCAAAACATCCGGTGATTTTGCAGAGAGCCACATCAATTTACAGAAAAACTCATGATAAATGTTGATGAAAATACATGTGTTATGCATGGAACTTTAGATAAACTTCTCCTTAATGCAACCACTGTGTCAGATTTCAAAAAAGCTTTACCGAAAAAGCACACCATGCAATAATCTGAGAACAGCGCTCAGAGCCCAAACAAGCCAAAGTGATATCCGCCATGTTGTGGAGTCAATACATGTATATATACAGTACCTGTAAAGGTTTTCTTCCAGGGGTGAAGGAGAGGACCAAAGTGCAGCACGGCTAGTGTTAAACATGTTTAATACAAGAACAAGTGAAACACTACAAACAATATAACAAATGTGCAAAACCGATACAGACCTATCTGGTGCAGAACACAAACACAGAGACAGGTAACAAACACCCACAAAATCCCAACACAAAACAAGCCTCCTATATATGAGTCTCAATCAGAGACAACGACTACCATCTGTCTCTGATTGAGAACCCACACTAGGCTGACATAGAAACAGACAAACTAGACACACAACATAGAATTCCCACCCAGCTCACGTCCTGACCAACTAAACCAGGGGTGTCAAACTCATTCCACGGAGGGCCTAGTGTCTGCAGGTTTTTGGTTTTTCCTTTCAATAAAGCCCTAGACAACCAGGTGTGGGGAGTTCCTAACTAATTAGTGATGTTAATTCATCAATCAAGTACAAGGGAGGAGCGAAAACCCGCAGACACTCGGCCCTCCGTGGAATGAGTTTGACACCTGTGAACTAAACACATACAAAACAACAGAAAACAGGTCAGGAACATGACAGTACCAGTCAAACGTTTAGACACACAGACTTATTCCAGGGTTTTTCTTTATTCTTACTATTTTCTATATTGTAGAATAATAGTGAAGACATCAAACCTAGGAAATAACACATGGAATCATGTAGTAACCAAAAAACAAAGTGTTAAACAAATCCAAATATATTTTAGATTTTTGATTCTTCAAAGTAGCCACCCTTTGCCTTGATGACAGCTTTGCACACTCTTTGCATTCTCTCAACCAGCTTCATGAGGTAGTCCCCTGGAATAAATTTTAATTAACAGAAAATAGAAAAAATATAGAAAAACCCTGGAATGAGTAGACGTGTCCAAACTTTTGACTGGAAATGTATATTATTGCCTGTTTTGCATGTTATTTTGGCATTAATACGTCACATCAGTTTGCAAACAATGTAAAAACAAATGTACTGAGTTATTAAAGTCGCATACGAGCATGGTCTATTTTTTGCTTTCTTGAGTAAGGCAGCTCCAAAATGTAGGTGTTTCAGCCTAGCTCAGTGCTTTCCGTGGTGGAGGGGCATCCAGCAGAAAATACAGAGCGTAGAGGTTGGTAATCTTCTCTAGTTGCACCATGATTGGCTCAGTGTTCTGTCACTCATGGGGAAACTACGTCACCGCAAAATCTATAGGGAGCGCTAGAAAGTTCAAGCCCCCTTGGTTGTTACCATAGATTTACATTAGAAGTGCCCATAAAAGAAGGTCATTGGCCACAGACACAATACATTCAAATCACGTTATATCGAATGTAGCTTTGATTGGAATCTTAGCTAGCAAGCTAGACAAGCAGTCATCATCATGAATCACTTCGACAATCTACAGTGCTTGGAAATCCTTTTCAATCCATGTCATATGAAGAGAAACTATAGATAAAACTTTTCGGTGCTCATCGGCCATTGGACATAAACATTACACAACAAGTTGGAAATCACAAATTCAACAATGAGTGGTTAGGAAGGAATCAGACCGCCTCGTCACCTTCCTGTTCAAGTGAGCACAGCGGAGGGTAATTATTTTATTGTATGCTGCTGCATAAATGTAAAATGCCAAGGAGATACAGTTGAAGTCAGAAGTTTACATACACCTTAGCCAACTACATTTAAACTCAGTTTTTCACAATTCCTGTGTCACGGTTTTCTAAAGTTGAACCCAGAAGCAGACCAGGACAAGGAGAGTAAGACGAAGGTGAGTATTTATTTACAAGTTTGAATGTAGTGATAGAAAAATCCAAGTGATGGAGCGGGCAGCTGAGGTGAGTTGATGGGATTGAATAGGAAGATCCAATGAAGTAACTGAAGTCACCGACGACCAGGTAGGGATGAGATGAGTGTTCCGGGTGAATGACTGTAGACAGAAAAAACGGAGGTGAGTTCAAGGCAAGCAAAACGTACAAAACAACAAAACAAACTCTATCAAACTGGAGGCTGATACACTGGCACAACATACTGTTCATGGCTAACGATCCGGCAGGGAATGGATGTCAGGTCAGTGCTTATGAAGTGGAGGGGTGATGATCAGGACCAGGTGTGCAGATAGCGGATTGGAAACAGGTGCGGTAAATCAGAGATCTCCCAACCAGCTACATCGCCCGGCAACCAGACAGGGTGCGTTCCAGGACACCGGAAAAAACACTCCAGGACAGAACACAGGCAAAAACAGACTCAGGAAGCGGGATTCGTGACATCCTGACATGGAATCCTAGTAACAATTTCCAGTCTTATGGCAGTCAGGATCACCACTTTATTTTAAGAATGTAAAATGTTAGAATAATAGTAGAGAGAATGATTGATTTCAGCTTTTATTGCTTTCATCACATTTCCAGTGGGTCAGAAGTTTACATACACTCAATTAGTACTTGGTAGCATTGCCTTTAAATTGTTTAACTTGGGTCAAACGTTTCGGGTAGCCTACCACAAGCTTCCCACGATAAGTTGGGTGAATTTTGGCCCATTCCTCCTGACAGAGCTGATGTTACTGAGTCAGGTTGGTAGGCCTCCTTGTTCGCACACACTTTTTCAGTTCTGCCCACAAATTTTATAGGGTTGAGGTCAGGGCATTGTATAGGATGGAGGTCAGGGCATTGTGATGGCCACTCCAGTACCTTGACTTTGTTGTCCATAAGCCATTTTGCCACAACTTTGGAAGTATGCATGGGGTCATTGTCCATTTGGAAGACCCATTTGCAACAAAGCTTTAACTTCCTGACTGATGTCTTGAGATGTTGCTTCAATATCTCCACATCATTTTCCTGCCTCATGATGCCATTCATTTTGTGAAGTGCACCAGTCCCGCCTGCAGCAAAGCACCCCCAAAACATGATGCTGCCACCCCCGTGCTTCACGGTTGGGATGGTGTTCTTTGGCTTGCAAGCTTCCCCATTTTTCCTCCAAACATAACGATGGTCATTATGGCCAAACATTTTATATTTTTGTTTCATCAGACCAGAGGACATTTCTCCAAAAAGTACGATATTTGTCCCCATGTGCAGTTTCAAACTGTAGTCTGGCTTTTTATGGCGGTTTTGGAGCAGTGGCCTCTTCCTTGCTGAGCGGCCTTTCAGGTTATCTCGATATAGGAATCGTTTTACTGTGGATATAGATACTTTTGTACCTGTTTCCTCAAACATCTTCACAAGGCTCTTTGCTGTTGTTCTGGGATTGATTGCACTTTTTGCACCAAAGTACGTTCATCTCTAGGAGACAGAACGCGTCTCCTTCCTGAGCGGTATGATGGCTGAGTGGTCCCATGGTGTTTATACTTGTGTACTATTGTTTGTACAAATGAACGTGGTACCTTCAGGCATTTGTAAATTGCTCCAAAGGATGAACCAGACTTGTAGAGGTCTACAATTTATTTTCTGAGGTCTGATTGGCTTATTTATTTTGATTTTCCCAGGATGTCAAGCAAAGAGGCACTGAGTTTGAAGGGAGGCCTTGAAATACATCCACAGATACACCTCCAATTGACTCAAATGATGTCAATTAGCCTATCAGAAGCTTCTAAAGCCATGACATAATTTTCTGGAATTTTCCAAGCTGTTTCAAGGCACAGTCAACTGAGTGTATGTAAACTTCTGACCCACTGGAATTATAAGTGGAATAATCTGTCTGTAAACTATTGTTGGAAAAATGACTTGTGTCTTGCACAAAGTAGATGTCCTAACTGACTTGCCAAACTATAGTTTGTTAACAAGAATTTTGTGGAGTGGTTGAAAAACGAGTTTTAATGACTCCAACCTAAGTGTATGTAAACTTCCGACTTCAACTGTATGTATACTGTAGCTAAGAAAGTAATACTAGTAAGCTGTAAGCAGTTAGTAGCCCATGTGCCTCACCCTAATAATTTGGTTCCTTTCCAACTCATAACTTCGCCTACTGTTCTGACTTGGTGGTGCACATGTAGTCTGAAGCCTGTTTTAAAGAAAAGTCATCATTAAATATTGTAACAGCTTTTATTGTCTCATTATATGCCCCTTTATTTATCCTACGGTTCTGACTTGGTGTACAGGGAGAATACTGTAAGATCGGCCCATGTTTTGAATTCTGTCGCTCTACATTGAACAAATAGTTAGATTTACTACGTCCGTCTTAGCTCATTAATTGTCTTAATCAAAATGACGGATAGCCTCTTATCCGCTCATCGTTCCCTTTTGCTGCCAGACAAGGCTCCGCTGATAGTCAGGAGTAACGATGGTAAAGATTCACTACATGGTGCTGAAAAGAAAGCTCTGCTGTTGGGACAGCTTTATGTAGGCGTAACAATTGGTGGGCACCATTTGTCACCGTTAAAGTGCAAGTAATGTATTGTTTCATGTTGTGTTGTGTAGTGGCTTTGCTGGCATGCATCCCAAAAGATGTACATGCTAAAATCACCACTGTCCACAATACTAACCTAATTGAAAGAGTAAAAAGAAGCAATGGTGGTGGCTACATCATGTTATGGGTATGCTTGTCATCAGCAAGGACTAGGGAGTTTTTTATGATAAAAATAAATGGATAAAGCTAAGCATAGGCAAATACCTAGAGGATAACTTTGTTCAGTCTGCTTTCCAAAAGACACTGGGTGACAAATTCACCTTTCAGCAGGACAATAACCCAAAACACAAGGCCAAATATACACTGGAGTTGCATACCAAGACAACATTGAATGTTCATCGGGTGGTCTAGTTAGAGTTTTGACTTTAATTGGCTTGAAAATCTATGGCAATGCTTGACAATGGCCGTCTAGCATTGATCAACAACCAACTTGAAAGAGATGGAAGAATTTTAAAAATAATGTGCAAATATTGTACAATCCAAGTGTGCAAAGCTCTTAGAGACTTACCCAGAAAGACACAACTGTAATCACTGCCAAAGTGGATTCTGACTCAGAGGTGTGAATACTAATGCATATGAAATATTTCTGTATTTCATTTTCAATAAATTTGCAAAAATGTCTAAAAACATGTTTTCACTTTGTAATTATGGGGTATTGTGTGTAAATGTGTGAGAAAAAAATATATTTGAATCCATTTTGAATTCAGGCTTTAACACAACAAAATGTGGAATATGTCAAGGGGTATGAATACTTTCTGAAGGCACTGTATACATAGATCCCATCTACCATTCATCAGGATGTCACCTAAACTTAAATGCTTTAAGTTGCTATTCGAAAACTTTAAATGGAGAGTGAAGAAGTAAGACCTCAATAAATATTCACAAAGAAAAGTTTAAAAAAATAAACTTGAGTTATATGCTCTGTTCTTGACAGTATTCTGAATAACCAGGTGTTCTTGAACAATGTGTTCTTTCTCCCATCACATAATTATTTTGCCATTTCTTAATCCAACAATCCAGAGACATTTGGAGCTGAAGAATGCCTCATATCATCGTTGACCTTTTAGCAAGTTTGTGGCAGATCTCTGTGAGGTTGACCTTTACATTCCTGAGCTGAGGGTTGAGCCTCCTCTATGGTATAGGACCCTCATTACCAGCTAATTCATAGCTGTCAGACTCCCACCTGTCTGACTGCCGGAGGAGACTAGCAGCATGGCAGGCAGCACAGGGCTTCACTTCACATGGCAGGTACACGTCTGGATGGTTCTAAATTAATCCAACTCGTTTTTACTTTGCTAAGGTAAAGCCGGACTGAGGGAGAGGAATATGATGAATGCTATGGGACATGCTTAGGATCTGAGGTGGAGGACAGTGCCATCGTGCCATCCCACTGGGCACACACTATTTTAATCAACATTTCAATGAAATTACATTGAACCAATGTTGAAAAGACGTTAAATTGACATCTGTTCCCAGTGGTATGCGTTATTAATAAGAAGAGCGTCCATGGGGCTTCCTTCTTGTCAGACCTCAGTTATGATTACAAATGTCTCACAATTCAACAGGTGGACAAGTTTCAGGCTCGGCAGATCCGTGAACATATTACTCAAAGGCTGAGACAAAGTAGCAGTCTAAAATGGCCATAATCCTGACAGGTCTTTCATGCTTTCCCATTTCTCATCTGTGTAAGTGCCAGTAAAATGCCCTGACTTGGCAATAGTGGCATGGCTGTACAATAATGAAGACAGTATATCTAGCCTCTGCCCCAAACAGGATGCACATTTCACAAGCTTTGGCCATAAATGTGAATTATACTCTGTGTTCAGGGTATACAGGGTTTGTCTGGCTCATTATAGAGCTCTATCTGTGTGTTGCCACTTTCCGACCAGACAGACATCGCAATTGAGGACCTTGTTAGCATTTACCAGGAAATACAAGTAAGCGTTGGGTAGTTTTCCTCTCTAAATGGCTAAGGGAGAGAGAGAGAGAGAGAGCGGTCTTTCACATGTAGTAGAGATCAGAGATCAGAGAGAGAGAGAAACAGTAAGATATTTGAGGCAATTCTGTGGCCTAAACATTGCTTTGAATGCTTTAGTTCCTGCATCTGTTCTTTTGACTCTGCAGACGTTCCGTTCCGTTCCAAGCACATATTTTTGAACAGTATGCCAAATCACAGAGAGGTAAATGTAAAGTTCAACAAAATGAAAGGATGGTTCGTTTATCTTCCATACGTCCAGATGGTAGACCTCCTCACAGACCATGGTGTGCTGCAGATAAAAGTTTTCAAGTGCATGTGCGGCCAGATGCGAGGAGACAGTTGTGAGACATGGGCAGGTGTCTCCCACTCGGCAGTATCATTCTTTATGTGTGCTGGCATCAACCATGGAAAGAGGAGAACATATTATCATCAGCTCATGACTCATGGTTGGTGGTGCAACACAGTGATAGCTGTTTTGTTATTATTTACCTAATGTTCGTTAAACCCTGTTGTAACGTCCAGTTATTTAGATTGCTTATGTTTATAAGACCTGAGGTCATGGCGTTCGTATACTTTAGTTGAACTTTACTCAGAAGTCAGCTGGCATTACTTATATGCCATGTGAACTCCCTCCCGCTGTCTGGCTACTGTAAAACATGAAACTGGAATCCCACAGTACGAATACATGGACTGGACTATGGCATAATGTTCACTACATTACACCTGTCTGATTCTAATTAAATTATACTGCTTGTTGTTCACCCTTGACATTGACAGGAGTTTTACAGATTTTTACACTATCGTTCATTGATTCAGTTTGTTACTTCTATCTCATACTTTTTTTAGGTATATTCTTAAAACTGCATTGTTGGTTAAGGGCTTGTAAGTAAGCATTTCACTGTAAGGTGAACACCTGTTGTATTTGACGCATGTGACAAATAAAATGTAATTTGATTTGATATATTCAATTGTCTGTGAGAAGATAACATTTACCAACAGGGACATTGAACGTATCGCTCCTTTATTGATATACACAGCACTAACTTCATGACCTGAAAGTACTACTCTGTTCACTGTGAGGTCAGAGGTCAGCTTCTCCTCTACTGTTGTGATAAAACAGACCATTTCACCCAGGCAACACAGCAACAACAGCCACTCTCTTCTCTTTCGCTAAAGACAAGTCAGTAGAGTCAATGTCATCCTAATATTTATATATTTCTTAAATCCATTATTTTACTTTTAGATGTGTGTGTATTGTTGTGAATTGTTAGATACTACTTCACTGTTGGAGCTAGGAACACAAGCATTTCGCTACACCCGCAATAGCATTTGCTTAATATGTGTATGTGACCAATTCGATTTGATTTGATTGATAAAGGACCCATAGAGACAGCTTTGCAGTTTGCATGACCACGTTGTTTATATTTGGACTACATCAATCCAGCAATGATCCATTGCACTCACACTACAGCTGCTAAGGAAGGTATATTTGACAACACAACTTTCTCTAATTATCCTTACGGTAAAATAACAAAATACTGTAGCATTTGGGTGGAATGCCCATTTAGGAAACCCCTAAAAATTTGACTTTTTATTGTAAAGAAAAAAACCAGACATTGCATTAAAACCAACACTTAATCCTGGATTTTGAGAACAAAGCCTTTTCACAGTATGCACGAGTGACAATACATGAGCAGTCGCTGTGTGTGTCTGTGTATCTGTGCATCTGCGTCACTTGTTGTATTAACAATGGTGTTTTATGTTTTTTACCAGTTAGTCAATGCCCCATGGGGATGGATGACCTAGAAATGGCAATTGTGTGGGTGAACTTAACTGTTGCTAAGCATCAAAGCAACTGTCTTTTGTGTTGTATTGGTCTTTGTGGTGCTTGTGTACATTTTGGTTCAATCCTCCTATTACAAACGCATCAGTCCTCAATGCATCAGTGTGACTTTCGTGCTATCAGGGAGCTGAACAGGGGCTTCACTCTCCTGACGAATACAAAACAACAACAACAACACAAACATACCTGGAAAGGACAGCTAGAGTGTATTGACATGTCACAACACTTGTGGTTTCTATAGCAACTGTGGAGAAAAAGACGCATTAGTGCGTTTTCTAAAAAAGGAATCTGTCAACAACTCTAGGAAGCTATTCTTGCTATCGGGCACCCATCGCACACTTCCTTCTCCCAACCCTCTTGTCAAAAATACAACTTTATTTTATTCAGTCTTTATTGGAGTGTGCACTGTGTACACCAAGTTTCTTCTTTAAAAGTCAGAATTTGTGCTTTGTTGTTGACGTTCCCAGGGAGAATCCACAGTCCTGTGGGAGCTCAGTGGGAACAGAACCGCTGGCGTTGGATGCCTCAGGATGCCTTAACTGCTGAGGCTCATGGGAATAAGGAAGCCAGGCTGTTTGGCTGCCACACCTAAACAGAGCTGAGATTCCTCAGTGTGTCATTGTACTGTCTGAGTGCTGATGATTCAACAGACTGGATGTGCTACCTTCACACTTATAGTTCTACTGTCGGATGTTCCTTCGATGTTACAGCTGACAAAGGAATGCCATGCTCATGGAATGTTGACGGCTCATTCTTTTCGAGTGCAAGCGTCTCTCCCAGTCTATTGACTTTACCTCAAACTGTGTTGTCTTGTGCAGTTGTTGTTATTCGACAAAACAACAATGACTGAACTTGAAACTTTTCACCTCTGAGGTCACAGACCCATCAAGACCAAGTGAATAAATGGCACAGAGTGATGTTGGACTGCATCATGTAAAGGAACTTACTGATGCGTAATATCAACAAAAATGTTATCCATGGGAACCAACTTTGGTGGCCATAAATCAAATCAAATTGTATTTGTCACATACACATGGTTAGCAGATGTTAATGTGAGTGTAGTGAAATGCTTGTGCTTCTAGTTCCAACAATGCAGTAATAACCAACGAGTAATCTAACCTAACAATTCCACAACTACTACCTTATACACATAAGTGTAAAGGGATAAAGAATATGTACATAAAGATATATGAATGAGTGATGGTACAGAACGGCATAGGCAAGATGCAGTAGATGGTATAGAGTACAGTATATACATATGAGATGAGTAATGTAGGATACATAAAGTGGCATAGTTTAAAGTGGCTAGTGATACACTGTCACGCCCTGGCCTTAGTTATCTTTGTTCTCTTTATTATTTTGGTTAGGTCGAGGGTGTGACGAGTGTGGCTTGTGTGTTTTTGTCTCGTCTAGGGTGTTTGTACTGTCTAGGGTTTTTTTGTAGATTGATGGGGTTGTGTTCATTAGAGGTGTTTATGTAAGTCTATGGTTGCCTAGATTGGTTCTCAATTAGAGGCAGGTGTTTATCGTTGTCTCTGATTGGGAACCATATTTAGGCAGCCATGTTCTTTGGGTATTTTGTGGGTGAATGTTTCCTGTGTCAGTGTTTGTACCACACGGGACTGTAACGGTTTGTTCACGTTTATTGTTTTTGTATTAGTGTTCTTAGTTCAGTTTTCTATATTAAAACATGGATACCTACCACGCTGCGTATTGGTCCGATCCTTGCTACACCTCTTCAGAGGAAGAAGAAGAAGACAGCCGTTACATACATGTATTACATAAAGATGGAAAGATGCAGTAGATGATATAGAGTACAGTATATACATATACATATGAGATGATTAATGTATGGTATGTAAACATTATATTAAGTGGCATTGTTTAAAGTGGCTAGTGATACATTTTTACATACATTTCCATCAATTCCCATTATTAAAGTGGCTGGAGTTGAGTCAGTATGTTGGCAGCAGCCACTAAATGTTAGTGGTGGCTGTTTAACAGTCTGATGGCCTTGAGATATAAGCTGTTTTTCAGTCTCTCGGTTCCTGCTTTGATGCACCTGTACTGACCTCGCCTTCTGGATGATAGCGGGGTGAACAAGTGGCTCGGGTGGTTGTTGTCCTTGATGATCTTTATGGCCTTCCTGTGACATTGGGTGGTGTAGGTGTCCTGGAGGGCAGGTAGTTTGCCCATGGTAATGCGTTGTGCAGACCTCACTACCCTCTGGAGAGCCTTACGGTTGTGGGCGGAGCAGTTGCCATACCAGGCGATAATACAGCCCGACAGGATGCTCTCGATTGTGCATCTGTAGAAGTTTGTGAGTGCTTTTGGTGACAAGCCAAATTTCTTCAGCCTCCTGAGGTTGAAGAGGCGCTGCTGCGCCTTTTTCACAACGCTGTCTGTGTGGGTGGACCAATTCGGGTTGTCCGTGATGTGTACACCGAGGAACTTAACTTACTACCCTCTCCACTACTGTCCCGTCGATGTGGATACTCCCTCCGCTGTTTCCTGAAGTCCACAATCATCTCCTTTGTTTTGTTGATGTTGAGTGTGAGGTTATTTTCCTGACACCACACTCCGAGGGCCCTCACCTCATCCCTGTAGGCCGTCTCGTCGTTGTTGGTAATCAAGCCTACCACTGTAGTGTCGTCCGCAAACTTGATGATTGAGTTGGAGGCGTGCATGGCTACGCAGTCGTGGGTGAACAGGGAGTACAGGAGAGGGCTCAGAACGCACCCTTGTGGGGCCCCAGTGTTGAAGATCAGCGGGGTGGAGATGTTGTTACCTACCCTCACCACCTGGGATCGGCCCGTCAGGAAGTCCAGTACCCAGTTGCACAGGGCGGGGTCGAGACCCAGGGTCTCGAGCTTGATGACGAGTTTGGAGGCTACTATGGTGTTAAATGCTGAGCTGTAGTCGATGAACATCATTCTCACATAGGTATTCCTCTTGTCCAGATGGGTTAGGGCAGTGTGCAGTGTGGTTTCGATTGCGTCGTCTGTGGACTTATTGGGTCGGTAAGCAAATTGGAGTGGGTCTAGGGTGTCAGGTAGGGTGGAGGTGATATGGTCCTTGACTAGTCTCTCAAAGCACTTCATGATGACGGAAGTGAGTGCTACGGGGCGGTAGTCATTTAGCTCAGTTACCTTAGCTTTCTTGGGAACAGGAACAATGGTGGCGCTCTTGAAGCATGTGGGTACAGCAGACTGGGATAAGGATTGATTGAATATGTCCGTAAACACACCAGCCAGCTGGTCTGTGCATGCTCTGAGGCCGCGGCTGGGAATGCCGTCTGGGCCTGCAGCTTTGCGAGGGTTAACGCGTTTAAATGTTTTACTCACCTCGGCTGCAGTGAAGGAGAGCCCGCACGTTTTGGTAGCGGGCCGTGTCAGTGGCACTGTATTGTCCTCAAAGCGAGCAAAAATAATTTAGTCTGTCTGGGAGCAAGACATCCTGGTCCGCGACGGGGCTGGTTTTCTTTTTGTAATCCGTGATTGACTGTAGACCCTGCCACATACCTCTTGTGTCTAAGCTGTTGAATTTCGACTCTACTTTGTCTCTATACTGGCACTTAGCTTTTTTGATTGCCTTGCGGAGGGAATAGCTACACTGTTAGTATTCAGTCATGTTTCCGGTCACCTTGCCCTAGTTAAAAGCAGTGGTTCGCGCTTTCAGTTTCACGCGAATGCTGCCATCAATCCACGGTTTCTGGTTTGGGAATGTTTTAATCGTTGCTGTGGGAATTACTTCGCCGATGCACTTTCTAATGAACTCGCTCACCGAATCAGCGTATTCGTCAATGTTGTTGTTGGACGCAATGCGGAACATATCCCAATCCACGTGATTGAAGCAGTCTTGAAGCGTGGAATCAGATTGGTCGGACCAGCGTTGAACAGACCTGAGCGCTGGAGCTTCTTGTTTTAGTTTCTGTTTGTAGGCTGGAAGCAACAAAATGGAGTCGTGGTCAGCTTTTCTGAAAGGAGGGCGGGGGAGGGCCTTATATGCGTCACGGAAGTTAGAATAACAATGATCCAGGGTTTTACCAGCCCTGGTAGCACAATCGATATGCTGATAGAATTTAGGGAGTTTTGTTTTCAGATTAGCCTTGTTAAAATCCCCAGCTACGATGAATGCAGCCTCAGGGTGTGTGGTTTCCAGTTTACATAGAGTCAGATAAAGTTCGTTCAGGGCCATCGATGTGTCTGCTTGGGGGGGAATATATACGGCTGTGATTATAATCAAAGAGAATTCCCCTGGTAGATAATGCGGTCGACATTTGATTGTGAGGAATTCTAAGTCAGGTGAACAGAATGACTTGAGTTCCTGTATGTTGTTATGATCACACCACGTCTCGTTAATCATAAGGCATACCCCCCCGCCCCTCTACCTACCAGAAATATGTTTTTTTTCTGTCGGCGCGATGCGTGAAGAAACCAGCTGGCTGCACCGACTCCGTTAGCGTCTCTCGAGTGAGCCATGTTTCCGTGAAGCAAAGAACGTTACAGTCTCTGATGTCTCTCTGGAATGCTACCCTTGCTCGAATTTCATCAACCTTGTTGTTAAGAGACTGGACATTGGCGAGTAGTATGCTAGGGAGTGGAGCGCGATGTGCCCGTCTCCAAAGCCTGACCAGAAGACCGCTTCGTTTGCCCCTTTTACGGCGTCGTTGTTTAGGGTCGCCGGCTGGGATCCGATCCATTGTACTGGGTGGAAGGCAAAACACAGGATCCGCTTCGGGAGAGTCATATTCCTGGTCGTAATGATAGTGAGTTGACATTGCTCTTATATTCAGTAGTTCCTCCCGACTGTATGTAATGAAACCTAAGATTACCTGGGGTACCAATGTAAGAAATAACACGTAAAAAAACAAAATACTGCATAGTTTCCTAGGAACGCGAAGCGAGGCGGCCATCTCTGTCGGCGCCGGAAGTTGGACTGTAGCTTCATTGGGGTTAGCGTGCTAAAAGCTGTACAGTATGTACTGTATTTGTGATGTGCAGCTCACACCATCTAAATTAGCGTTAGTCAGCGCTGTCCCTCATCAAAGATCTGTTCTATCAGAAGCCCTCTGGCTTGAAACTATTTAACTGGGTTTGATCATAGGACAGCTAGACCTATACAGCACAGCAACCTTGGCAACACTCCCCGACTGGCATTTCCCGCAAGGCTTTGTTAGAGGGATACATCTCTTGTACTCTTTCTACACATAGTCCGACTATAACTACTCTCTTAGAAAAAAAGGGTTCCAATCGGGTTCTTCGGCTGTCCCCATAGGAGAACGCTTTTTGGTTTCATGTAGAACTCTCTCAACAAAAAAAAAATTATACTTGGAATCAAAAGTTTTTCATTTTAAATAGCTTGTGTGTTTAACTAGCTGACTAGCTAGCTTAAAACCATACACATCTGTCTAGCTTATGACTATGAAGTTACTAAATCTAGTTATCCTTATGTCTACATAGCTGATGAATTTCAGTACAGCTGTGGCAGTCAACAAGCTATAGGAAATGAGTAAATTACATTTTTTATTGATCTATGCTTCATATGAAATCTATTATTCATGTTGCTCATTGCTCATCATTGCTCCAGTGTCTCATACTCCTCTGCATTGCCAGCAACATTGCTCTGCAGTATTGACCCCAAAAATTGTCAATGTATCATGGCCATTTGAGTGTATAGCATAATCAGATGTAAATTAGACTATATCAAATATCAACTAGATTCAGCAACGGAACTTTTTTTTTTCTTGAGCGGATGGTCAGGGGGCTGGAACATAATGACAAATCATTTGTAAACTGCAAATTGACCACAGGAAGCCAAAACAGATATAATATTTGACTAAAACATAATAATTTCAAATCTTTTTTACATTTGTATACGATCTCATATTATATATCTCTCTATTATGCATGGGAATACTTTGGAACATATTTCAACAATTAAAATCACTTGGAGCTGATTTTCTGGTGTTTTTACAGTCTTTAATGTCCAATTTATCTTTTGAAAAGGTAAATAAAATCACCTGCAGGTTGAATTTGGCCCACGGGCCGCCAGTTAGGGAAACCTGCGATATAGGTTAGCCTAACAGTGTAACCCATAGATGTGTACAAAGCAAATTGTTTCTCTATCTGCCATTTGGCCTTCTAACAAAGCTTCCTACACTACCTTGATTGTTCATTATTTCATAGAGAGATGGCTATTCAAAAGCACCTTTCCCAGGGATGAAATAATCAGTTCAACTTACACACATATTTCCATATACTTTATATAATTATTTATATTCTGTACAGGTGAGCCAGTTGTTGTAGTTTTATTCTGCATCTCTTATTTTATGCTGTTTTTTTTTAAACCATTTCCAGGTTTATCTGCTTTAGTGGAACCATTACATGACTAAAAAAGTTAAGAGGCAAATTCACAGTTTCTCAGGATCAGCCATCTAAGCTCTGATTTAACGGTGTCTGATCATGTTATGGCAGCAATCCAGGTTCCTTATTCTAATCCATTATATGTTACTGCTTGCAGTTTAACGCACATAATCAAAACAGAGCACCTGTTGGACCCGAATTTGCATTTTACAGTGTATTGAAAACTAAAGTCGGCAAAATAGAAATGTCCTCTCACTGTCAACTGCATTTATTTTCAGCAAACTTAACATGTGTAAATATTTGTATGAACATAACAAGATTCAACAACTGAGACATAAACTGAGCAAGTTCCACAGACATGTGACTAGCAGAAATGGAATAATGTGTCCCTGAACAAAAGGGTGGTCAAAATCCAAAGTAACAATCAGTATCTGGTGTGGCCATCACCTGCATTAAGTACTCAAGTGCATCTCCTCCTCATAGACTGCACCATATTTGCCAGTTCTTGCTGTGAGATGTTACCCCACTCTTCCACCAAGGCACCTGCAAGTTCCCAGGCTCCGATTTATTTTTTTACTGTGGAAATATCTGTATACCTTTGACATGGGAACTTGTTCATTTTGGCCAAATACTGGGTTACCTTCAGACAAGTCCCGTGACACTTGTGGGGGTCATAGACCACAACGGGGAACACCTCCGTGTTCATGAGAGTCTCACCCAAAGGGGGGTCATATTAGTTTTTAAAATGAACCCTCTATGGAAACTACAGACATTTTCGTGAGAAGACTGCTTTTCAGGATGTTTCTTGGTCTGACAAACAGTGCTGTAGCTCTGCCACCTTACAACATCTGCGGATGAGGTGGATTGAGACACAGCCCATGCAAAAAACAGATACAGTTGAAGTCGGATGATTACATACACCTTAGCCAAATACATTTAAACTCAGTTTTTCACAATTCCTGACATTTAATTCTAGTAAAAATTCACTGTCTTAGGTCAGTCAGGATCACCACTATATTTTAAGAATATGAAATGTCAGAATAATAGTAGAGTGATTTATTTCAGTGTTTATTTCTTTCATCACATTCCCAGTGGGTCAGAAGTTTACATCCACTCAATTAGTATTTGGTAGCATTGCCTTTAAATTGTTTAACCTGGGTCAAACGTTTCAGGTAGCCTTCCAAAAGCTTCCCAGAATAAGTTGGGTAAATTTTGGCCCATTCCTCCTGACAGAGCTGGTGAAACTGAGTCAGGTTTGTAGGCCTACTTGCTCGCACACGCTTTTTCAGTTCTGCCCACACATTTTCTATAGGATTGAGGTCAAGGCTTTGTGATGGCCACTCCAATACCTTGACATTGTTGTGCTTAAGCCATTTTGCCACGACTTTGGAAGTATGCTTGGGGTCATTGTCCATTTGGAATTCACATTTGTGACCAAGCTTTAACTTCCTGACTGATGTCTTGAGATGTTGCTTCAATATATCCACATCATTTTCCTGCCTCATGATGCCATCTATTTTGTGAAGTGCACCTGCAGCAAAGCACCCCCACAACATGATGCTGCCAACCCCGTGCTTCAAAGTTGGGATGGTGTTCTTCAGCTTGCAAGCCTCCCCCTTTTTTGTCCAAACATAACAATGGTCATTATGGCCAAACATAACTATTTTTGTTTTATCAGACCAGAGGACATTTCTTTGGAGCAGGTTTTGGAGCAGTGCTTTCTTCCTTGCTGAGCGGCCTTTCAGGTTATGTCGATATAGGACTCGTTTTACTGTGGATATATATACTTTTGTACCTGCTTCATCCAGCTTCTTCACAAGGTCCCTTGCTGTTGTTCTGGGATTGATTTGCACTTTTCGCACCGAAGTACGTTCATCTCTAGGAGACAGACCGCGTCTCCTTCCTGAGCGGTATGATGGCTGCATGGTCCCATGGTGTTTATACTTGCGTACTATTGTTTGTACAGATGAACGTGGTACCTTCAGGCATTTGGAAATTGCTCCCAAGGATGAACCAGTCTACAATTTTTTTTCTGAGATCTTGGCTGATTTATTTTCTATTTTCCCATGATGTAAAGCGAAGAGGCACTGAGTTTGAAGGTAGGCCTTGAAATACATCCACAGGTACACCTCCAATTGACTCAAATGGTGTCAATTAGCCTATCAGAAGCTTCTAATGCCATGACATCATTGTCTGGAATTTCCCAAGCTGTTTAAAGGCACAGTCAACTGAGTGTATGTAAACTTCTGACCCACTCGAATTATAAGTGAAATAATCTGTCTGTAAACAATTGTTTGAAAAATTACTTGTGTCATGCACAAAGTAGATGTCTTAACCGACTTGCCAAAACTATAGTTTGTTAACAAGAAATTTGTGGAGTGGTTGAAAAACAAGTTTTAATGACTCCAACCTAAGTGTATGTAAACTTCCGATTTTTATGGGAATTTTTTATTATGCTAATTAGATGTTCTCGGGGGTGCGACATTGACTCTAGGGGATTTTAAGGAGGCCTGACCAACTGTTTTCTGGTACCATGTGTAGGAAATTGGTGCTGTGACATTTTAGGCATCCCCAGTGTAATGTAAGTGCTTATTAGGAGAACTGCAAATCAGCTACGCATAGTGTAAGACAGCAAACCTTTTAGTAACAAGGATTTGTTAGCCTTGTTAATTATGGGAGTGAAACATTTGTGTGACAAAGTGCCCACAGAACAAGACTGCATCCCTTGACCTTTAGGTTGGTTTGTTAATCAGAATAAATCTCCTGTGTAAATGGTTTCGTGGCCTTTGTCTTAGATGGTCAGCCATGACAAGGGAGAAGAACTTTCACATGACAGCAAGGATTAACAGAAGCTTTCCCGGCAGCTTTCAAAATGAACAGTGTGCTGAACCCGCTCGTGTGCGTTCATGTGTCAAACTGACCCTCTCAGAGCCTTCAAACAGGATCCAGCCATTGTGTGTCACATACTGTTGGTGTCATAGAATATGTCCACAGCTTATATTGACAAGGTGCCACAGTTGGCATTCTCAACGTTAACAAACACCATAGGGTGGGGTTCAATGGTGTCTATTTAGGTATTCGATATGACACTTTTCTCATGCTCTGTAGCCTATCCCCATAACACACTGCAGTACCACGTTTACCCAACCGTGAATACTTCACCAACAACCCCTATCCCACTACAGCTACCCACATCTCACTGTATTCACCCAGGGCTAGAGTTTAAAGTTAAAGACAGTTTCAGACAGTTGCACCCAGAGGAGAAAATAATATCTGTCTGAGTCTAAGGTTTACAAGTTTAATGAGTGGACTTTAAAAACAACCTGACAACATTTAGGATGACTATCTGAAGTACATGCTGGAGTACAAAGGCTCTGCGCTGACACCCAGAAAGGGCGTTCAAACAATGATGAGCAGAGTCAAAAGAATCCTTCCACAAAGTTGAACCCCAGCTAGCCTAAGGAATTAGAATGCCTTTGTTGTTGCATGCCAGAGAAAGGGAAGGTCTGACTAGGTGAAACTGTACATCCACAATGTCACACTCTGGAGCATAATACACTAAGGCCACCAACAACCTGTGTGATGGGCTCTCCCCTTAGCAGAATGCCAGGATTTCTATACAATGCTGTATAGAACATCTCACAAATGCCATCTTCTGATGGCACGTAAGCATCAATACCAGGTTCAGTATTCACCTAACATCATTGTTGACTAGGCGGAGTGAGAGCCAGGGGTCATAGGAGTACCATAGAATTTAGTTGCTGAATGTTCCCTACGAATAACGTCCCAAACTCAATGTTTTATTGCTTGGAGAGAAGCATTACAAGTGACACTATATCATTTCACAATCCCTATGGAAATTATTTGGATGTACGTATTATTACATTTTTTTAAATACGAGTAACGAGTCCTGTTTTGTATGAGCATATGCTAATGATATTACTTTCCACCCTGGGTGAATTCATAAAATTAATGTCACTGCAATATTATGTTAATGCCATGTTTAAAATGCATTAGCTAGAGTGAAAAATACTTGCTTTGTGCCTGATGGCATGTCATCAACCTGCACATCCTAATCACTGGAAATCCATTCTATTCTAAAAATGTAATCATTTTTAAATAGCGGGGACTAAACATGACATTACATTAAAAAAATACTCTCCCAGAGGATTCAATCTGGCTAGAATGGGTGTGTGATTATTCGTGGATTTGCAATGGGAGAGGCGTGTAACGCTAATTGTCTATGTTACATTATCACCCCCGGTCACATTGGCAGCCGGCCGTGTAGAGTGGTGAACAGCATGGCTGCGTTTTGGGACACACAGTCAGTACAACCACGTAAATATTTATCTGTAGACCTTCTCAATGGTTACGCTGCTGGATTCTAAACAGGTGTATCCAGACATGGGCAAACTAAATCACTTAAACTATCCAGGTGTTGCGTTGCACAATAACCTCAAGATTCATGCCAAGGAGATGGGGGCCACTATAGAAAGTGTATGCTGTATAACACCTGTTTAAGTTTGCAACCCTTTCTTCTAAGAGTGTTCTGAATGAATGAGCCTGCTTGGAAAGACATCTTCTCCAGGATGTGCATCATCTCTCTTTCTCTCTTCCACAAGAACTCAGTATGCCTCTCGTTGTTTTTCTGACAGGCAACCGGACAAGCTGCTTTGCATGATAATAACAGTGTGAAAATCCCACTCCTCCGCATTTCCCCACACACCTCCTATTTATTCCTTAAATCAATGTTCATGTCTAATTTTAAACAGTGAAAATGTTGAATAGATGTGAGCACAGAGGAACATGACGTGATGACATGTTCCTCATCCCCATTTACCAATGTAAAGTTTTGAGGGAGTTTTTGTCGCTAATTGCTTTCCAGTTTTTGACATATATGGAATGTATATCACCAGTTTAGTGAGTGAGTGAGTGAGTGATGAAACCACATTTTTTGTCAGTTGCTATGCAGGCTCCATGAGGTAGGTGCTAAATGCTCTAGCCCCTGGGTTTGATTGACATATTGGCTGTGTATGGTGTAAAGAGCTAATTTTAACACTCTCAGAGTACATACTGTATGGTCCCACTCTACAGAGTGGCCAATTTCCTGTGTAGGTCAGCTTTCTGCATCCGGAGCTCTGGCTCTTAATTAAGATCACAGCTATCAGGGGGTTTTCAGTCGCCAAGGCGACAGAAAAATAATACATCCCCTTGCAAATTAATAAACGAACACTGTCGTGTACATTCCCTGACTGGATTTTATCTTGTGCAGTGACAAACTTTTAGAAGTAGGATGCACCAGCAGCAACCAAGTACCCCTCACTGCAGCACATGGAATGGCCGACCCCGCCCACAGCCAACCCCATCCTGTTCCCTGAAGGACCCGTCGGCAACAAAACGTCCTCCTCAAACTTTCTCAAGTTGCGAGTGATGACCTGTGATCCTGTAGGTTTGAAACTGGTACTGATATCAAATTTAATTCCACTCACTTTTTAGTTGTATAGTCCATTTGTTATTTCACTCACAGCTGTAGTAGGCCTATAGAGCTCGCTAGCTTGAAGTCCTAAAAAAAAACAGTCATACCATAGGGCATTCCTATGGGGAAATGAATGGGTGGAAAAATTGGATTTTGGAATATACTGTATACTGCAAATAGGCTTAGGAGATCTTATACTGTATGTTTTGTTCCATGAGATAATATCAGTCAGTTATGACCATTATGAATTATGATGCCTTTATGTGCTCAAAATAAGTCAGTTTCTAACAAGTCGCTAAGTTAGTCACAACAGTTATTTTGTATTATTTATTTTTATATTTGTTTTGTATTTGCCCCCCTTTTTCTCCCCAATTTCGATATTGTCTCATCGCTGCAACTACCCAACGGGCTCGGGAGCTGAAGGTCGAGTCATGTGTCCACCGAAACATGACCTGCCAAACCATGCTTCTTAACACCGGCCTGCTTAACCCGGAAGCCAGCCACATTGTGTCGGAGGAAACAACTGGCGACCAAAGTCAGCCTGCAGGTGCCCGGCATGTCACAAGGAGTCCCTAGAGCGTGATGAGCCAAGTAAAGGCCCTCGGGCCAAACCCTCCCCTAACCAGGACGATGCTGGGCCAATTGTACGCTGCCCTATGGTGATTGTCCACCAGAGGTCACAATGGCTTCTTCTTAGTTGTCTGTTAACTTGCACTCGTTCTGGAAGAGTGGTCTCCTGAGGATGGCTAATCAGCCGTGTCGATGATTCCGGAGTGGTGATGAAAACAGTGTAGGGCAACGATGATTTGAAGAGAATAACCTGATGGTCCTACTTAAATTCACCTTCTTAGATACAGTACTTAGAACAGCTACTCAACCGTAGCATTGGATTGTTAGAGGTTATTTTGTCTTCTTCAACCTTGTTTCGCTTTTTGGGTTCGTGACTATCATAGTCCTCAGCTGCAGCTTGTGGTCCTTCTAGTCTGATATGTGAATTCTTAACTCAATCTTTTTATACCCTCGAGTAAAAAGGCTAGTGTGGCTAATTACGAGGCAAGGTATTAGAATTACTATGATCTCGTTAGAGAACTAAAATCACAATCCTATCGTCACAAAAACATTCTCTTTATCCTTGATATTTTCTACACAACGTAAAGAATGTAAAGCTGATATACACAGTGTAAAAGCTCTTCAAGTTACAAGGTTTTTGTTATAACGTCTTTATAACAATTTTAATGACAACACAAAATAGACATACATTTTCCATATTCTATCACTCATCAATCCCACCATTCGGATGTTGAAATATATTGTCCCAGTGTCAATTGTTAGATGTAGAATTTTTGGGCGGCAAACTCTTCTGTAACACAAAGACATTCCATTCGCCCAAATTATACCCCAAAAGGAATTGTCTGTTGCCTACAATTTACGATCGACGTGAGGTGTCATACCCCCCCGCCCCTTGCGGGTGAGAAGGCTCTATTGTATGCTGATTCTCTGTAACCTAATCCTTGGATCCTCACAGGAGAGTCATGACAAATAGAAACTTCTAGCTACTGTGGCGTACAGCCACCAGGGGGAGACTCGTCGAGGCCTGGTGACAGACGGAGTAAACATCACGAGGCGATGGTTCCATCTGTTGGACGTGCCAGGTCTCGACGGGCTCTCCGCCCAGGACTAATTGGGGCTGATTGGGGAGTTGGTGAGTAATCAAGGGCTGATTGCTCACCAGCTATACAAGCCCCATAAAGCTGCCAGAAGGGCAGCACACAGGAGAGGACTGGGGGAAGTAAGGTGACTTGAGTAGTTGTAGTTGGAGACGGTGCCCGAGCTAAGACGAGGGAGTTTGTGTGCCCGACAGGATACAGCAAGACCCGGAGCCCAGAAGACGGTATCCCGGAGAGGGTGTCATGGGGGAGACCTATCCTTTTCTTCTGATTTATTATTTAATAAACACCCTTGAAACCGAGCTAATTATACTCTGTCCGTGTCTGATCTGTGTAAACGTCTTGACCAAACACCCTGGTCTGCCACTCTACACATAAACACATTTGCCTTTAAATAACCAAGACCCAGAGGTTAGTTCAAAGACAACCCAGTGCAACAACATGCATGAACCGCAATAACCTATCCCCGTTCAGTATCCCTGGCGAGGAGACATACCTTCTACCTTTCCATGTAACAGTTATACATCATGTTGCACACACAGTTGAAGTCGAAAGTTTACATGCACTTAGGTTGGAGTCGTTAACTCGTTTTTCAACTACTCAACAAATGTATTGTTAACAAACTATAGTTTTGGCAAGTCGGTTAGGACATCTACTTTGTGCATAACACAAATAATTGTTACAACAATTGTTTACAGACAGATTATTTCACTTATTATTCACTGTATCACAATTCTAGTGGGACAGAAATGTACATACACTAAGTTGACTGTGCCATTACACAGCTTGGAACATTCCAGAAAATGATATCATGGCTTTAGAAGCTTATGATAGGCTAATTGACATAATTTCAGTCAATTGGAGGTGTACATGTGGATGTCTTTCAAGGCCTACCTTCATACTCAGTGCCTCCTTGCTTGACATCATGGGAAAATCAAAAGAAATCAGCCAAGACTCCAGAAAAAAATGGTGGACCTCCACAAGTCTGGTACATCCTTGGAAGCAATTTTCAAATGCTTGAAGGTACCACGTTCATCTGTACAAACAATAGTACGCAAGTATAAACACCATGGGACCACGCAGCTGTCATACCGCTCAGGAAGGAGAAGTGTTCTGTCTCCTAGAGATGAACGTACTTTGGTGCGAAAAGTGCAATTCAATCCCAGAAGATGCTTGAGGAAACAGGTACAAAAGTATCTATATCCACAGTAAAACTAGTCCTATATTGACATAACCTGAGAGGCTGCTCAGCAAGGAAGAAGCTACTGCTCCAAAACCGCCATATAAAAATGCCAGACTACGGTTTACAACTGCACATGGGGACAAAGATTGTACTTTTTGGAGAACTGTCCTCTGGTCTGATGAAACCAAAATAGAACTGTTTGGCCATAATGACCATCGTTATATTTGGAGGAAAAAGGGGAACGCTTGCAAGCCGAAGAACACCATCCCAACCGTGAAGCATGGGGGTGAAAGCATCATGTTGTGGGGGTGCTTTGCTGCAGGAGGGACTGGTGCCCTTCACAAAATAGATGGCATCATGAAGCAGGAAAATTATGTGGATATATTGACGCAACATCTCAAGACCTCAGTCAGGATGTTAAAGCTTGGTTGCAAATGGGTCTTCCAAATGGACAATGAACTGAAAAAGCATGTGCGAGCAAGGAGGACTACAAACCTGACTCAGTTACACCAGCTCTGTCAGGAGGAATGGGCCAAAATTAACCCAACTTATTCTGGGAAGCTTGTGGAAGGCTACCCGAAATGTTTGACCCAAGTTAAACAATTAGTATTTGCTACCAAAAACTAATTGAGTTGTTGTAAACTTATGACCCACTGGGAATGTGATGAAAGAAATAAAAGCTGAAATCAATCATTCTCTCTGCTATTATTCCGACATTTCACATTCTTAAAATAAAGTGGTGATCCTAACTGACCTAAAACAGGGAATTTTTATTAGGATTAAATGTCAGGAATTGTGAAAAACTGAGTTTAAATGTAGTTGGCTAAGGTGTATGTAAACTTCCGACTTCAACTGTAAGCTTATGATAAATGCCAATACATTTTGAATCTGGAGTTAGTTTTTGTTTTACCTACACACAGTTGAGAAAAACGAAGAAAGAAGGAACCCGCACACTGCTCTTGATAGTGTCACTGCTCTTGATAGTATCACTGCCCTTGATAGTATCACTGCTCTTGATAGTATCACTGCTCTTGATAGAATCACTGCTCTTGATAGTATCACTGCTCTTGATAGTATCACTGCTCTTTAATAAGCTTTACGTATCGGCATCACGGCCTTCGAAAAAGCTCTGACGAAGGCCTTGAGGCCGATACGTAAAGCTTATTAAAGATCAGTGATACTATCAATAGCAATGTTCGGGTTCCTTCCTTTTTTTTCAACTGTTATCATGCACCTGCAAAAAAGATAGCTCAGATGTGCGAGTGTCTTTTGAATTTTGACATACACACAGTTGAATTACAATGCATAATCCCACACCAGAGTTGTAAATTAAAACCATTGGATAGGTTTGGTTTTGCCACATGAAATATAATTTTTTTATATGCACTTTCATCACTGGGTAACTCACAGTAAGAATTTAATGATTATCCCTCACTGTTTAAGCCTCTTTTTGATCTCAACCAATATAAATTATTGGATGTACATTATATCACTCTTTGTACCATGATTCTGTCTGCTACTGAATTTACTTCATGGTGGTGTGTCTAAGCTGGGGGAAGGGGTGGAGGGGGGTTCCAAGCTAACATATGGAATTGTTTTAAGATGGTCATACCAATAATCATGTAGATCACTTTTAAAGTAACAAAAAACTATAGAAAAAAAATTGGATGAAACATTGAATTTGGCATTACTGCTATTAGCCAACTGAAATGCATTAAATAACAGATTCACGACATGAAACAACAGATAGTCCCAAAAAAGTGAAGTATCTGAAACTATTATTATTATTTTTCTACATGTATTTATCCACATACCTACAGATATTTCCATCTTAAACAGATGGATATTGAAGGGGATTTTTTAATTACAGTGCCTTGCAAAAGTATTCATCCCCCTTTGCGTTTCTCGTATTTGTTGCATTGCAACCTGTAATTTAAATGGATTTTTATTTGGATTTCATGTTTTATTTATTTATTTAACCTTTATTTAACCAGGTAGGCAAATTGAGAACACGTTCTCATTTACAATTGCGACCTGGCCAAGATAAAGCAAAGCAGTTCGACACATACAACAACACATAGTTACACATGGAGTAAAACAAAACATACAGTCAATAATACAGTGAAAAATAAGTCTATATACAATATGAGCAAGTGAGGTGAGATAAGGGAGGTGAAGGCAAACAAAATGTATATATAAATAAATAAAAATATAAAAAGGCCATGGTGGCGAAGTAAATACAATATAGCAAGTAAAAAAACACTGGAATGGTTGGTTTGCAGTGGAAAAAGGTGCAAAGTAGAGATAGAAATAATGGGGTGCAAAGGAGCAAAATAAATAAATACAGTAGGTAAAGAGGTAGTTGTTTGGGCTAAATTATAGATGGGCTATGTACAGGTGCGGTAATCTATGAGCTGCTCTGACAGCTGGTGCTTAAAGCTAGTGAGGGAGATAAGTGTTTCCAGTTTCAGAGATTTTTGTAGTTCGTTCCAGTCATTGGCAGCAGAGAACTGGAAGGAGAGGCGGCCAAAGGAAGAATTGGTTTTGGGGGTGACCAGAGAGATATACCTGCTGGAGCGCGTGCTACGGGTGGGTGTTGCTATGGTGACCAGCGAGCTGAGATAAGGGGGGACTTTACCTAGCAGGGTCTTGTAGATGACCTGGAGCCAGTGGGTTTGGCGACGAGTGTGAAGCGAGGGCCAGCCAACGAGAGCGTACAGGTTGCAGTGGTGGGTAGTATATGGGGCTTTGGTGACAAAACGGATGGCACTGTGATAGACTGCATCCAATTTATTGAGTAGGGTTTTGGAGGCTATTTTGTAAATGACATCACCGAAGTCGAGGATTGGTAGGATGGTCAGTTTTACAAGGGTATGTTTGGCAGCATGAGTGAAGGATGCTTTGTTGCGGAATAGGAAGCCGATTCTAGATTTAACTTTGGATTGGAGAAGCTTGATGTGAGTCATACACAAAATAGTCCAAATTGGTGAAGTGAAATAATAGAAATAAGCATAAAAGTGGTGTATGCATATGTATTCACCCCCTTTGAAGTCACATAATTAGTTAGATTGTACACAGGTGGACTTTATTTAAGTGTCACGTGATATGTCACATGATCTCAGTATGTATACATCTGTTCTGAAAGAACCCAGTCTGCAACACCACTAAGCAAGGGGCACCACCAAGTAAGTGACACTTTGAAGACCAAGGAACACTCCAAACAGGTCAGGGACAAAGTTGTGGAGAAGTACAGATCAGGGTTGGTTATAAAAAACATCCAAAACTTTGAACATCCCACGGAGCACCAGTAAATCCATTATAAAAAATGGAAAGAACGTTGCACCACAACAAACCTGCCAAGAGAGGGCCACCCATCAAAACTCACGGACCAGGCAAGGAGGGCATTAATCAGAGAGGCAATAAAGAGTCCAAAGATAACCATGAAGGACCTGCAAAGCTCCACAGCAGAGATTGGAGTATCTGTCCATAGGACCACTTTAAGCAGAACACTCCACAGAGCTGGGCTTTATGGAAGAGTGTCCAGAAAAATAATAATAAGCAAATACGTTTGGTGTTTGCCAAAAGGCATTTGGGAGACTCCCCAAACATATGGAAGAAGGTACTCTGGTTAGATGAGACTAAAATTTAGCATTTTGGCCATCTAGGAAAACACTATGTCTGGCGCAAACCCAACACCTCTCATCACCCCGAGAACCTCATCCCCACCATGAAGCATGGTGGTGGCAGCATCATGCTGTGGGAATGTTTTTCATCAGTAGGAACTGGGAAACTGGTCAGATTTGAAGAAATGATGGATGGCGCTAAATACAGGGACATTCTTGAGGGAAACCTGTTTCAGTCTTCCAGAGATTTGAGACTGGGACGGAGGTTCACCTTCCAGCAGGAAGCGAGTGTAGCATTTCACTACACTCGCATTAACATCTGCTAACCATGTGTATGTGACAAATAAAATTTGATTTGATGATTGCATACTGCTAAGGCAACACTTGAGTGGTTTAAGGGAAAATATTGAAATGTCTTGGAATGGCCTAGTCGAAGCCCAGACCTCAATCCAATTGAGAATCTGTGGTATGACTTAAAGATTGCTGTACACCAGCGGAACCCACCCAACTTGAAGGAGCTGGAGCAGTTTTGCCTTGAAGAACAGGCAAAAATCCCAGTGGCTAGATGTGCCAAGCTTATAGAGACATACCCCAAGAGACTTGCAGCTGTAAGTGCTGCAAAAGGTGGCTCTACAAAATATTGACTTTTGTGGGGTGAATAGTTATGCACGCTCAAGTTTTCTGTGTTTTTTGTCTTATTTCTTGTTTGTTTCACAATAATAAAAAAAAGTATCTTCAAAGTGGTATGCATGTTTTGTAAATCAAATGATACTAACCTCCCCAAAATACATTTTAATTCCAGGTTGTAAGGCAACAGAATAAGAAAAATGCCAAGGGGGGTGAATACTTTCACAAGGCACTGTATGTTAATTCACATTCCGCTGGGGTGCTGAAAATGTAGGCTTAGTTTTAAAAACGTTAACTTTTTTTTTTACAGATGGATTGATGAATACTTCTTTAAATTAAACAAATAATGAGTTGTAGCAGTGAGTCTTTAGCCAGAGCCACATGGGTTTACCACATGATACCTCCTAATACTCCTGCAGATCGCGCATCACACCATGGAAAATGGCATCATGTCAGCAAGCTTGCAATGTTATGCAAAGATGAGAATCGTTGTGAGAACAAACACCAGGCAAAGTAAACCACTTCCAGCTGTCTCTCTCACGGCTGTGTGTATGTGTGTGTGTCTGTTAGTGTGTCACCGGGTGGATGGTGGATGAATGTCAGATTAAATGAAACCTGGAAGAGTGTAATTGGAGGCCATTTCTGATTCATCACGTCTCTTGTTGCCCTCTACTCCTGCAGCTTGTTTGCTATGATTCTCTCACAGTGTTGATTCAACAGTCAGTAACACTGGCGACCATTTTTCCTCTTCCAATGTCATCTTGTTTTCACACTTATTATTAGCTACGGTAAAGCCTACATAGCAGCCACATCTATGCACTTTGAAAAGGTTACTTGCAATTACATAATTGTTTATTAATTGGGCCTTGCGTGGGCCGCAGTGTGAAACAATGATTGAGTCAGATGGAATATGATGATGTCATTAAAGGCTCAGTTATAAAAGGTATAACTTTGTTATGGATCTTTTGTGTAAGCCATAGTGTGTGTGTTACCCCTTGGGGTAAATCATACTCCACGAAGGCTATACACTGTCTATTTAAAAGATTGATCGTTGAATGAGAGCCTCATTAATTCAACAGGAAAAGGTGATAGACATTCTCTGACATTTTTCATAGAACCCAGAGTCCCTGTATGGAAAAGGTTAGCCTACCATAAAATAAATCAGATCACTTGATAGTCAATGCTTTAATCTCCTCTGTTTCATCTATTAATCTCATAACCATGGAAACATAGGCTATATGATATGGGTTTTTTTCAATCCAAATCCAGGTTGACTGATATGACTGAGTGTCCTTGCTATTGGGATGTCGCTACCCCATTGAAGTTTACATTTAAATGGTTAAGGTAAGCGTTGAGGTTAGGGTTAGCTAAGGGTTATGGTTAAGGTGAGGGTAAGGGTTAAGGTTAGGGTTTAGGGTTGGGATGTCCCAAGGACCCAGGATAACATTAGCCTATGTTTTAGCCCCAGAGGGCTGGAGATCGTTGTCCTAGAGAAAGACAGACTGGACTGTCAGCAGAGCCTTCCTCCGCGGAGACACATAGCTTTATAAGTCAGAGCCCTGGTTTACAGGCAAGTAAACCTTGTCCGAGCCATAACTGCTACTGATAATGCAGAACAAAGGCTGTGTCCTCATGAATGAGACGTGCAAAGTAACACTGCTCTCTTTCTGTTTGTTTGAGTTTTCGTCATCATTCCTCGTTAGGTGGCAGTCACCTTGTCCACCCTCAGGGAGGCCTGACTCCATCACCCTCAGTCCCTATCATGGTGAACACTGACCTAAATACAATCCTGCAACCAGGGAAATAGGTTGAGCCCACAGTGGGGTAGACATGGAACTTAAGACATTGACATTACATTTACATAGAACACAGACGCATGAACATGCACACACATGGGAGCACACACACACACACACACACACACACACACACACACACACACACACACACACACACACACACACACACACACACACACACACACACACACACACACACACACACACACACACACACACACACACACACACACACACTAATATCTACCCATTCCCTGTACACACACACACCAGAGGATAAAGCTGTATGCAAGCTGTCTTAAGCGAAGAGACCATGGAGTCTCATTTTTATATCAAGTTCAATTTATATCAACCAAGACTGATCTTCAGGAGGTCAACCTTACTTTATTGGATGTCAATAGCCAACCCCAATTAATAAACTGAAATGTGTAAAGTAGTTACATTTTAGGAAAAATGGTGCATGAGAATAATGGAACAATGGACTAATGGACTGTCTCTCTGTGCTTTCACCATTGACAAACTCTCTAAATGGTTGTAATAGCAGAATAGAGTGTACGCGGGCAGGAGTCTGCAATGGGTTGACCATGGAATTTGTAGCAGTCTGCCTCTGCCAAGTGCCTCATTTCACAACGCCTCTCCTTAAGTGATCTGAATTCCAATTATTTGTGTTTGCATCACAATTTGTGTTAGCTCTCAGTGAGTTTCTCCTCTCTCTACCTCACTTTACCTCTCTCACTACCTCTCTCTCTACCTCTCTCTCCACCTCTCTCTACCTCTCTCAACCTATCTCTCCCTCCCCATAGTGTTGACTCAGCCTAATGACTGGAAAGCCTTGGAAGTTGCTCTGTGGAAAAGTCTGTTGGATCCGATTTGAAATGAGTTTGGAATTATGAGCCATTGGGTGGTAATGGAGGGGAGCCTGGCAATCTTTATGCACATCATTAACTGTGTGCCCATGCATTATTTATGTACTTGTTTGTTTATTTATTTGTCTGCCAGTTGGGCTTTGGTGGCGGTGGCTCTACCAGTTAGGATAATCCCAGGATGCATCATACCGGGCTCCATGCTATTCGGTAAGCAGAAAAGTAGTTTCCATTGAATTGTTATGAATATAGAATGCATATTTCTTAGGAAATGGTTTCGAATTGTAATGAGTTGCTGATAAGATAATATGCCCAAAAGGTTTAATATTACTATAGTGTACTGGCCCCAAATGTAAAAAAACCCATTATCAAATGTTTTTAGATCCAACATGGAGTACCTTTAACATTTCTGTGTCCCTTTAATCATATAGATTTGATTAGATTAGATTCAAATGTATTGTCATTGAACAAGTACAAGTACAGTACAACGAAATGCAGTTAGCATCTGGCCAGAAGTGCAAATAAAAGACTACAAAAAATGTACAAGTCAAACAATTAAGTAGAATATATGTTATTAAGTGGGATGTATAAATGTGCAATGAAGGCAAATGGCAAGTTTTCACCACACGTTGCAGGGCATTCCGGTCGGCCACGGAGCATCCGCCAAACCACACTGTGGCGCAGTTAGTCAGAATGCTATCGACCGTGCAGCGGTAAAAGTTCACCAGGATCTTGGGAGACAGGCGGGTCTTCTTCAGCCTCCTCAGTGTTGAGGTGTTGAGAGTCCAGGAGAGGTCCCCAGAGATGTAGACACCCAGGAATTTGAAGCTGGGTACACCTCAATGCCATTAATGAGAACTGGGGCATGGCAGCTTAAAACTTCTTGTAATCCACAATGAGCTCCTTGGTTTTCTTTGCATTGAGGACCAGGTTGTTGTCAGCACACCATGCAGCCAGGTTCTTGACCTCCTCCCTGTAGGCTGACTCGTCATTGTCACTGATCAGACCTACCACCTAGGTGTCGTCTGCGAACTTGACGATGGTGTTGGAACCGGGTACAGGAACGCAGTCGAAGGTGAAGAGGGAGTACAGGAGGGGGCTCAGCATGCAGCCCTGTGGCACACCGGTGTTCAGGTTCAAGGTTGAGGAGGTGAAGTTGTCTAACCTGACAGACTGGGGTCTGTTGGTTAGGAAGTCCAAAGTCCAGTTACAGAGAGAAGGGCTGATCCCTAGGTCATGAAGATTGGTGACCAGCCTAGAGAGAATGACCACATTGAAGGCTGAGCTAAAGTCTATGAACAGCATTCTCACATAGGTGTTGGTTTTGTCCAGGTGGGTCAGGGCAAAGTGTAAAAGCTGTGGCGATGGCGTCCTCTGTAGACCTGTTCGGTCGGTAGGCAAACAGGTGGGGATCCAGTGTTGGAGGGAGGCAGGACTTAAGGTAGGCCAAAACCAGTCTTTCAAAGCACTTCATGATCGTGGGGGTGAGTGTAACGGGTCGGAAGTCATTCAGGCTTGATGCGGTCGACTGCTTCAGCACTGGCACAATGGTTGCGGTCTTAAAGTACGTGGGAACAACCACCTGGGCTAGTGATAGGTTGAAAATGTCAGTGAAGACCTCTGCCAGCTGCCCAGCACATGCTCTGAGCACAGGCTCGGTAGTGAAAGCCGATGTGGGGTTAGCTTTTTCCTAGCCCGGAGGACACCCCGCTTCCCTCGCCTTTGTTTATTATCTCGACGCCGCCTCCGGGCACTTCCTCTCAGCGATGTTTCAGTCACCACTTTGCGATCTCCAGTGGAAGTTGTAAGTTCTCAAAAACTCTCTTTGTGCATTGTGTTCCAATATCCAGGAGTTCTTGTTGGCTATATAGAGTGTATGTCAGGCTGTACTGAGTGAATTAACTAAGAACTATTAAGTAAATTACTGCTAATTCGCAAAATCTGTGTAGATGCCGAGTCTACCGTTGTACACGCGCCGCCATGTTTTAGCTGTGGCTGGTCATTAATCAGGCTTTCACATCTATGATTCTGTGGACATGGCCTCTGTGGATGTTGGATTGAGTAAAACCTTCAGTAAGCACAACTGGCGACCTGCAGTAGCCTTTATATTACAAAGAAGAGAGAAATGGCATTACATCATGCTAGCTAAGTAGCTATGCTCGCTGGTCAGTTCGCCAACAATTTACATTACATAACAATTTCCCTCTATATGGGGTAAAGCAATTACAGTGCCTTCGGAAAGTATTCAGACCCCTTGACTTTTTCCAAATTTTCTTACGTTACAGCCTTATTCTAAAATGTATTAAATTGTTGTTGTTTTCCTCCTCAATCTACACTCAATACCCCTTAATGACAAAGCAAAAACTGTTTTTTAGACATTTTTGCTAATTTATTTCAAATCAAAAAAGGAAATATCATATATACATAAGTATTCAGACCATTTACTCAGTACTTTGTCGAAGCACCTTTGGCAGCGATTACAGCATCGAGTCTTCTTGGGTATGATGCTACAAGTTTGGATCTCTCTGTACTTTGCTCATCTTTGCCTCAATCCTGACTATTCTCCCTGTCCCTGCCGCTGAAAAGCATCCCCACAGCATGATGCTGCCACCACCGTGCTTCACCGTAGGGATGATGCCAGGTTTCCTCTAGATGTGACACTTGGCATTCAGGCCAAATAGTTCAATCTTGGTTTCATCAGACCAGGAAATCTTGTTTCTCATGGTCTGAGAGTATTTAGGTGCCTTTTGACAAACTCCAAGCGGGCTTTCATGTGCCTCTTACTGAGGAGTGGCTTCCGTTTCAATATCTGACATGATACAGGTGTCTTCTTTAATTTAAACCCATAACCATGTGTGTGAGGTGTATACTTTTGTTTCAAGTAGATTTGTTGAAGATTACCAAGAAACACTGTATAACTTTGATTTATCTCACTGCAGTAAAAGGTTATTTGCACTTTCTACATGCAGTAGTTAGTTACATTTAGCAATTATAAGGTACAGTATATCTACTGTATTCAACTAGTATTGCCTTCAAACCCATAAATTCTCCTTTAGATTTAAGATAGATTATGAGAAACTACTCACACAGAGCCATTTGACAGCTATGGGAACTTAATGGTATAGCATTGCATGTCATGTCATCTTGTGTCATCATGCCTCGATCATGTCACGTGCAGTCTAGTCGCTGTATGGTTTAAGGTAGTTGCCATGCTCCCTTCATCTGCCAGGTACAGATGGCAGACCAGTATTGTCGTAGCAAATTAATCCTGCAGCAACAGGATTTGAACGTTTAGTCTATAATGTTGCTTGATCAGTGGTTAGTTTATTAGCTGGCCAAAATGAGGATACATGAAAAGTGTAATACAGTTAAAATAACTGGGTGCTAGTGCATACTTTCAGTTAATTTATGCAAATCATGAAGCTCATCTGCATTTCTTGAGGTGCAGGAAAATTCTCCGCAACAAAAGAGTGATCAAATTAAGATCCTGCATCTGTAGAGTGAATGGAAGAGAAGTTGAGGCTACGGGGCAAAATACATGTACTAGATATGGAATAGGGTGCCATTTGGGACGTAAACTTAATGTTTCCTGTTCTGGCACTACTGATCCTCATGGCCGTGCATTCAATTGAAAAAAAACCTGGAATGATGAGCCGCAACAGTGCCTCACGTCTGACAAAGTGCATCAGTTTAACTTAAACCTCTCCAATGAAAGCTGATAGGTAGATTTATTTTTACTTCAAAGTCATCACATGTGACTGTACATGGGAAAAGAGATGGCTTAATCCTAATCAGAGATGGGCGTAACTCCAAATGCATGCCAAGGGTGAGACTCTGAGGTAAATTTGCATGTTTCTTGTTTGGTTTGGCACAATAGTGACATAGGGACTTTTTTTTGGCATTCTGACATACTTTATTAAAGCAAGGTGACCAAATCTGTGTTAGTCTGTATTATCAGATTTTTCATGCAAAGCATGACTAGCCTGCCACTGTCGTACTTCATGTGGGATGGGGAGCGGATTTCTAGAATAGAATTAAACTAATTAAAATCATCAAATTATGATAATTCCAGTATGAGGAAACAGGTGTGTTATGCATGTCAATGTCTGCCAAATTAAAGGTTATGCTGTTTAAGTGATGCCAAGTTGCTGTTTTGTCCCCTTCAGTGGTTGTAGATGTACTGACAGACAGACATAACGTAATAATAATTGAGTTTGTCAGTGCGGACATTGGTTTATATTCTCCTGAACATTTGAAACATACACAGCAATTATCTGCCTTTATTCACAAAACAACCTAAAGTACTCAATCCCAGGTAATACTTTCAAATGTTGTGCTAATTCATGAAAGAATGTGTTCCGTCTCATAATAGGTTCATCATTTTCACTCACAGCCCCGATGCCATAGTATTGTTTTCATCGGATTAACCTCCAGAGTCTAAATAGACCAACAGTGAAACAATTGTAAATAAGTTACAAAGTTCATTGCTACAGTAGCCCATTCCTGCTTTCATTTCAGTGTCAAAATGAAAGCTACAGACATCATGTGGAAAAGGTTATGTCACGGCCTCATCTGGTTTAACCAGTTTTAATACACACCTCTTTGACCCTGATAGGAGGCTCTATCAACTCGGCTACAGCCCCCTACACCCTGTAACCTCCACCACCAGGGCTAATTCACACTGCTCTAGGGTAGATGGGCCAGAGTAATCTCTACAGTAAGACTGGCCTTTCATTTCAAATGCTGACCCCTTTGGGACCAGATGGGAAGAAAAGGGGAAATGGCAATAATAACGGAGCTATGGAGAGGCAGCCTCTACCGTCCTCCTGGCCCCGGGACCACTGCCCTGACAAGGCCATGTAAAATACGAGGCGAAATTGGTTACTGTGGCTCAATGTCTCTCTGAGTGACTCCAGTGACTCCAGAGTCTGTCAGAGTCAATCAACCCCAGAACATCTCCACATGACGCAGCCCAGTCTCTGTAAAGACACTCAATCACTCAGAAAAGTCCACACACAAAGACTAACCTACCCATTCGTCCTGTTTTAGCTTGTTTGGACATACGTACAGTGCATTCAGACTTTTTCCATATTTTGTTACGTTACAGCCTTATTCTTAAATGGATTAAATATTTTTCCCCTCCTCAATCTACACACAATACCCCATAATGACAAAGCAAAAACTGTTTTTTAGATTTTTTGGCAAAATGTTTTGAACCACCTTTGGCAGCGATTACAGCCTCGAGTCTTCTTGGGTATGACGCTACAAGCTTGGCATACCTGTATTTGGGGAGTTTCTCCAATTCTACTCTACAGATCCTCTCAAGCTCTGTCAGGTTGGATGGGGAGTGTCACTGCACAGCTATTTTCAGGTCTCTCCAGAGATGTTAGATCGGGTTCATGTCCCGGCTCTGGCTGGGCCATTCAAGGACATTCAGAGACTGTCTGCTTAGGGTCATTGTCCTGTTGGAAGGTGAACCTTCGCCCCAGTTTGAGGTCCTGAGCTCTCTGGAGTAGGTTTTCATCAAGGATCTCTCTGTACTTTGCTCCATTCATTTTTCCCTCGATCCTGACTAGTCTCCCAGTCCCTGCCGCTGAAAAACATCCCCACAGCATGATACTGTCAACATCATCCTTCACCGTAGGGATGGTGCCAGGTTTCCTCCAGACGTGACGCTTGGCATTCAGGCATTGTTGATTCTCATTGTCTGAGATTCCTTTAGGTGCCTTTTGGCAAACTCCAAGCAGGGTCTCATGTGCCTTCCACAGAGGAACTCTGTAGCTATGTGGAAGTCCAAGGCCCTTCTCCCCCGATTGCTCAGTTTGGCCGGGCGGCCAGCACAAAGAAGAGTCTTGGTTGTTCCAAACTTCTTCCATTTAAGAATGATGGAGGCCACTGTGTTCTTGCGGACCTTCAATGCTGCAGACATTTTTTGGTACCCTTCCCCAGATCTGTGCCTCGACACAATCCTGTCTCGGAGCTCCAAGGACAATTCCTTCGACCTCATGACTTGGTTTTTGCTCTGACATGCGCTGTCAACTGTGGGAACTTATATAGACAGGTGTGTGCCTTTTCAAATCGTGTCCAATCAATTGAATTTACCACAGGTGGACTCCAATCAAGTTGTAGAAACATCTCAAGGATGATCAATGAAACAGGATGTAGCTGAACTGAATTTTGAGTCTCATTGCAAAGGGTAATACTTATGTAAATAAGGTATTTCTGTTTTCAAAAAAACTGTTTTCACCTTGTCATTATGGGTATTGATGAGGATTATGTTTTATTTAATCCATTTTAGAATAAGGCTGTAATGTAACAATATGTGGAAAAAGGAAAGGGGTCTGAATACTTTTCGAATACGCTGTACATGAAGAAATGTATTTGTTTTCTTTCCTCTTCTGCCATGATTAACACTGCTGTTTCCTGATGTTGTCTTTTGTTAACCCTGATTGGCTTTGACTTTGAGCTGTCATGGCACAGAACAACGGAGGACGGGGGTTGTGTCAGATTTGAAGAGGAAGATGCACAGTGACATGCTTCCTCTGCAGCATGCCTCATCTCTATGCCATTTGTCTCACTGGATTCAATTGCCACATGTATTGCACTCAGGTGTCATATAGACACAGAGAGTACACAGAGAGAGTCTGTGTCATCCCTTTACCTTTTTAAAGTGATACATATGGATGCGGAGTGGGGGCACTGCGTTTCTGAATTCATCCAACTGGCATTGTCATCGGCTGCATGCTCTCTGGAAATTGGCAAGCCATTATTCATACATGCTAGTCGCAAATAAATAACACAGTGGGTCAAATGAACCAAGGCCTTGCCACTATTATTTGCAGTATATATTGCATGGAGCCAAATGGCTGGAGAAAGCTAACTCCATGCTTCGTGCTGATGCAGTTTAGCCTATTCCATGATCAGAGTTCAACATGCTCTTCACCATGATCATAGTGGATCTGAGTGGGACTGCTGGCTGGTGAGTGGTGGGTGACGCTTTAATAGCGACTCCAGGGCTGAATATAGGCCATGGATTTCCCGCAGAGTGAACTGTATTTTAGTGCTGCCCCCACTGTGTACTGTATTCACTCTCCCAGGTCCAACTGCAGCCAAACACAACTACATCCCCTAATCTGACGCCGAGCTCTGACTGAAGCCAAACACAATCACATCCCCAGCCACTGCTTCTACTCTTTGTGTGTCCATATTCTGGTCTCTGTGGGTCTACTCTGCTGCCACGTCGAGTCACTTTGAACAGATAGTGTTTCATGTGATAGGTCATGCTGTGCCAGGATCTCTCATTCTTCACAGCAAGGACCCATGTTCTGGATGAACTAGACAAGACGAGGCTGACCTGAACCATTTTCTCCTCAGGTGTTCATTGTCCATATTTCTGTTCAATAGTGATGTTAAATACAGTAGCTTGGTGATGTTATATAGCTTGTTGGATCCATTTCACCGGATGATGATCATTTGAGAAAGCCACCTCCTCATGGCCTGTTTAGAGTTTATTAGAGTTGAATATTGAGTTGGAAATAGAGTAAGACATTGAGATGGGAAGAGAACAAGGGGAGGAGCCTTCCAGTTTCAGTTCCATTGTCTCTGGGTCCCTTGACCAGAACATGTCCCATTAGCAAGGCTGCAATCTCTTATGTCTTGTGTGTGTGTGTGTGTGTGTGTGTGTGTGTGTGTGTGTGTGTGTGTGTGTGTGTGTGTGTGTGTGTGTGTGTGTGTGTGTGTGTGTGTGTGTGTGTGTGTGTGTGTGTGTGTGTGTGTGTGTGTGTGTGTGTGTGTGTGTGTGTGTGTGTGTGTGACCGTGAGCACTAAGATCTCCTACTAAAATACACAATCTGGGCCCAGTTTTTCAAACGTCACCAATCTGGATTTCGCACAGAAATATAATGAATAGAACATGAGTCCCCATTCAAGTCAATGATTCGTCCATTCTATTCATTCTATTACTATGCATTCAATCCTATTTGATAGGCGAAATCTTTCTAGATCACTTTTATAAAACTGCTCACAGGAGACTTTTGCCCAGACGTTTGCATAGCCACTTTTCAAAATACCTTTTTTTTCTTAATCGGCGAAAACCTTTATTAGGGGCTTGTTTCATCTGCATCTTGAAGACAGTCGGCGTCCTAATTGCATTGAAGAACAAGATGTGGCTGTTCAAAGCAAACACCAGTTTCTCTCTCTTCTCAGTTTATCTGTTTCCATCAGTGCAGGCAGCCCATGCAAGCCTGATTCAAATGAGAATGGACCATTATCCAGTGCTGCATAGCCTCAGCGGTTGGCCTGGGGAAGCCACAGCCGGTCTTCAGCTTGATTATGCAGTAGTACATTACGTGCATACAATGTGGCTTCTCCCCTGGCAGTCTAATGGCCCCTGATTTACATTCAGGTATGCTACAGCGCTGCTGATTGGACTTTGCCATTTTCTCCAACTGTGAATCTCTTGTTTTTTTCTTATTATTTTTTTTACAATGGAGGATACTGAAGACAGGGCCATTGCATTGGGCTAGCTGCCATTCCCTGCTTGTTCAAATACAGTATGGACATTTGGTTTAATGGCTGGCTGTAGATTGTGTTGATTGCTTTGCGTAAGTGCTCTATCACGTTTAGTGTCCACCTCAAGCTTTTTCGTGACCTTGGGACTATAAGGTTCTATCTGTGCCAAGCATAGCTCTGAGATATTGAGCATCAAAGTTTTCACATCCCAGATCTCAGAACTGTTTGGTAGTGAATGCTTCTTTCATAACCCATTGAGGTCCTCGCCATAAAAGGTACCTAAAGTGCAGAGTATCAAAATCATGGGACATTCATAAATCTGTTTTTTTTAGGGGGGTGTAATCGCAGATGGATCATTATGGCTCTGAAAAGTCAATCTGGGTTCAGCCATATGGTTCTATCAGACACTTCTGAATTGGAAATTTTCAGTTTTTATGAAAACTGTAGCTATTTGAATACATAAATGATAGAATAACCCTATTTTACCAAGATAGATTTAGAACACATCATCAAATATATTAATAAATGTATTATATGATCATCAGATAAACTGTTGTCATCGCTGAACAACGATGTGACAAGATTTCTGACAGTGTTGTTAATTTGCTTGTGAGCCATTATTCCTGGCTAGAACAGCTAGACCATACTTAGAAGGAGATGCCTGTCATGTTTGGGGTTTTAGGCTGGGTTTCTGTAAAGCACTTTGAGATATCAGCTGATGTAAGAACGGCTTTATAAATACATTTGATTTGATGAACAAATTCTTATTTTCAATGACGGCCTAAGAACAGTGGGTTACTGCCTTGTTCAGGGGCAGAATGACAGATTTTTTACCTTGTCAGCTCAGGGATTCGATCTTGCAACTTTTCAGTTACTAGTTCAACGCTCTAACCACTAGGATACCTAGTGGTTACCTAGCGGACCAAGTGGACCAATTCCCAGTCATGGTGATGCTGCCTGCCCAGTCATGGTGATGCCGAGCAGCACTATCAATGTCTTCAGTGTAGTCCACACAGCTACTGTCATTGTAGCTTATAGAGACCAAACTGGTGTACAAACAATCCTAAAACTATATACATATACAAGCATAATGAAACCTATAACACAATATATAAATTTTACTTTGTGAAGGTCTGTTTTCTGAACCTAACTTGCTTACCACTTTTTCCACGTGGTTTCTTCCTTCACAGACTCCATGAAATGAAGACCACTTCCTAAATATTCGGTCACATTATTTAATGTTGTGTTTCCTAGAAACAAGGGGTGGCTCAACTCACCCCTTCACTCAATTTACCACACTCTCCCATATGCAGGTGACGCACATTGCTACTGTACACACAGGAGTACTGATGACTCAGTATCAGTAGCATCTCCTCTGACTACAAGAGACAGAAAAGAAAGGGGAGATTGAGACTAGGAAAAGGGTGAGAGTTACTTAAGGGTCCTGAGCGGGCAGACGCTGCCACCCAATCTGCCAGTCCATCATGCCGTCTGTTGTGCCCAGCCCGAGTCCTGACGTCACCCACTCAGGGCCCAGTTTCCTGCCTCTGCCTGCTTCCCCCTCTTCCCCACACTCCCACCCTGGCCTCCATATGGCCAAGCAGTTTGGAGCCAGCGATGGGCCCCAGCACCAAGGCATCATGGCTCTGTGGCTCAGCCTCAGCATGGACATATGGCCCTGCTGCGGTCCGACGACACACGATCCACTGATGCCGGCTACCATGCACATGGCCAGCCAACAGACGTTTTATCCCGCACGGAGGACGTAGGTTTTACTGGGGTACCAGCGTGTTTGTTTTCTCCATTTTGGTCATGTGGTTTCTCTCATGTTTTCGTTTATTTTCCTTGTGCGTCTGCCCCTGTAACGCTGTCATGGTTGTGATGTGATGGGTCTGTGTGAGTGAGCTGAGGAGTGAGGATGATCGTATGTAGCTATACAGTGTATCTCACGAATCCTCTATATCATTCAGAGGACAAGAACCATACAGTTGCTGTACCCCATATTAACCCTCATTGCTGGAGGTAGAGGACGTTTCTCCTGGGGGTAGAGGAGGATGTTCCTGGAGGTAGAGGATGTTTCTGGTGGTAGAGGAGGATGTTTCTGGGGGTTGAGGATGTTGCTGGGGGTAGAGAAGGTTTCTCCTGGGGGTAGAGGAGGATGTTGCTGGGGGTAGAGGAGGATGTTGCTGGGGGTAGAGGAGGATGTTGCTGGGAGTAGAGGAGGATGTTGCTGGGGTAGAGGAGGATGTTTCTGGGAGTAGAGGGGGATGTTGGTGGGGGGTATATGAGGATGTTATATTAAATAGTAAAAATAAAGAAAAACCCTTGAATGAGTAGGTGTGTACAAACTTTTGACTGGTACTGTATATATATATCTATATATATCACAAACCTGAAGAAGTAGTCCTGTCATGAAGACAAACCTGAGGAAGTAGTCCAGCTAACCTGATATGAAGTCTGTTGATAAGTTTGCAGTTGAAAGGCTGCGTTCACACAGGCAGACCAATTCTGATATTTTTTTATTTTGACTAATCAGATCTGAAAAATATCTGGGATGCGTTCAGAAGGACGCAAGTTTTTGTTACGTGCAATCTAGAACAAACAGGCCTCTTTGGCATGTAAAAAAATTAAGATTCACGTCAGTTCTAGTCACAGCATTTCTCAGTGGTGATTTTCGCATGTAAATCTTGGTGGGGCAAACTCCCCCAAAAATGTTGAGATACCTGCAAAGCCACGACACTAAACTAAACACAACACCAAACGATACATGAATTGCACTGTAACGGTGACAAATATGCACACAAACTGTTAGGGCCTACATAAAACTGTCCCAACAGGGGAGCTTTCCTTTCAGCACCAGGGAGTGACTCCTTACCACAGCTACACCTGGCTATCAGAAGTGGCCTTGTCTGGCAGCGCAACAGTTCATTCAGCCTCATTTACTGCCTTTAAAAAGAAATATAGCTGATATTAGTTGTTTCTACTGACAATTGAGATTTTAAAAACTATGGCATAAGGGAAAGATGAGCAGATAAGAGGCAATCCATCATTTTGATTAAGACATGATTGAGCGAGCTAAGATGGATGTAGTCAATATAACTATTTGCTCAGCACTTTTGAAATGTACAGCAACAGAATTCAGAACATGGGCCGTTCTTACAGTAATCTCCCTGTACACCAAATCAGAACTGAAGGATAAATAAAGGGGGCATATAAGGAGACAATGAAAGCTCTTTCAACATTCGTTGATGACGTTTCAATAAAACAGGCCATAGCCTACATATGCACCACCAAGTCAGAACCGTAGGCTAAGTTATGAGGGGGAAAGGGACCAAATTATCAGGGTGAGGTACACGGGCTACTAACAGCTTACTATACAACATACTGTACACGTAGTATTCCTTTCTTGGCTACAGTATGCAGTTGAAGTGGGAAGTTCAAATACAGTTAGTTTGGAATCATTTAAACTCGTTTTTCAACCACTCCACACATTTCTTGTTAACAAGCTATAGTTTTGGGAAGTCGGTTAGGACATCTACTGTGTGCATGACACAAGTAATTTTTCCAACAATTATTTTCCTGACAGATTATTTCACTTATAATTTACTTTATCAATATTCCAGTGGGTCAGAAGTTTACATACACTCAGTTGACTGTGCCTTTAAACAGCTTGGAAAATTCCAGAAAATTATGCCATGGCTTTAGAAGCTTCTGATAGGCTAATTTACATGATTTGAGTCAATTGGAGGTGTACCTGTGGATGTATTTCAAGGCCTACCTTCAAACTCAGTGTCTCTTTGCTTGACATCATGGAAAATCAAAAGAAATCAGCCAAGACCTCAGAAGAAAATTGTAGACCTCCACAAGTCTGGTTCATCCTTGGGAGCAATTTCCTAATGTCTGAAGGTACCACATTCATCTGTACAAACAATAATACACAAGTATAAACACCATGGGACCACACAGCCGTCATACCACTCAGGAAGGAGAAGTGTTCTGTCTCCTAGAGATTAACATACTTTGGTGCGAAACGTGCAAATCAATCCCAGAACATCAGCAAAGGACCTTGTGAAGATGCTGGAGGAAACAGGTACAAAAGTATCTATATCCACAGTAAAACGATTCCTATCTTGACATAACCTGAACGAATGCTCAGGAAGGAAGAAGCCACTGCTCCAAAACTGCCGCAAAAAAAGCCAGACTATGGTTTGCAACTGCACATGGGGACAAAGACTGTACTTTTTGGAGAAATGTCCTCTGGTCTGATGGAACAAAATATAACTGATTGGCCATAATGACCATCGTTATGTTTGGAGGAAAAAGGGGGATGCTTGCAAACCGAAGAACACCATCCCAACCGTGAAGCACGGGGGTGGCAGCATCATGTTGTTGGGGTGCTTTGCTGCAGGAGTGACTGGTGCACTTCACAAAATAGATGGCATCATGAGGCAGGAAAATGATGTGGATATATTGAAGCAACATCTCAAGACATCAGTCACGAAGTTAGGGCTTGGTCGCAAATGGGTCTTCCAAATGGACAATGACCCCAAGCATATTTCCGAAGTTGTGGAAAAATGGCTTAAGGACAAGAAAGCTAAGGTATGGGAGTGGCCATCACAAAGCCCTGGCCTCAATCCCATAGAACATTTGTGAGCAGAACTGAAAAAGCGTGTGTGAGCAAGTAGGCCTACAATCCTGACTCAGTTACACCAGCTCTGTCAGGAGGAATGGGCCAAAATGCACCCAACTTATTGTGGCAAGCTTGTGGAAGGCTACCTGAAACGTTTGACCAAGTTAAACAATTTAAAGGCAATGCTGCCAAATACTAATTGAGTGTATGTAAACGTCTGACCCACTGGGAATGTGATGAAAGAAATAAAAGCTGAAATAAAACTTTCTCTCTACTATTATTCTGACATGTCACATTCTTAATATAAAGTGGTGATCTTAACTGACCTAAGACAGGGAATTTCTACTCTTATTAAATGTCAGGAATTGTGAAAAACTGAGTTTAAATGTATTTGGCTAAGGTGTATATAAACTTCTGACTTCAACTGTACATATCTCCCTGGCATATTACATCATTTATGCAGCATTATACAATACACTTTTGGACTTTTAGACGTGTGCTCTGCTCACGTGAACAGGAAGGTGGCGCGGCGGTCCTTCTTGTGGGCAAATTTTGTCATCAAAATGTGTAATCACAGTCTGTCATTCTCTGGATTTATGGTGGTTTCAAGACAACTGGGAACTCTGATTAAAACAAGGTTGAATCATGACATCAGTAATCTTCAGGTCGGAGCTCTAGTAAGAGGCCTGAGTTCCCGACTTAGAATTCCGAGTTGGATGACCACTCAAAACGTTTTTTTCTGAGATTTTCCAGTTCCGATTTTCCAGTTGTTTTGAATGCGGCAGAAGTCATGCTGGATTGACACCATGGCCAATGTATTCAACCTTTTCTGGCCCATGGTGTAGAATGTTGATACTTTTAAGCTTGGAAAAGAGACACAGACATGGACCACACACCCTCTCTGCTGAATAGCAGGCTAATGATTGCTTTGCAATGCTTGCAGTTAGCCACTGATTCCTTCCAAACCACTCATTGTTGAATTTGTTGTGTAACTTTTATGTCCAATGGCCGATGAGCATTGATACATATTTTCTATAATCTTTTTTCATATGACAAGGTTTGAAAAGGATTTGCCCGTAGACTGTTGACTAGCTAAGATTTTGAATGTATGATATTGACATGATCAGTCTAATCAAAGCTATGGTAGATATAACGTGATTTAACATAATTTTATCTGTGGCCAATGACCTTGAGCCTTCTTGGATGGGCACTTCTAATGTAAATCCATAGCAGCACCCAAGGGGCTTGAATTTTCGAGCTCTCCCTGTAGATTTTGTAGTGACGTAGTGTCCCCATGAGTGACAGAACACTGACCAATCACGGTGCAACTTGAGAGCATCACCAACCCCTACGCTCTGTATTTTCCACTGGCTACACGACCACCACAGAAAGCACTGAGCTAGGCTGAAACACCTGCATTTTGGAGCTGCCTTACTCAAGAAAGAAAAAAGGAGATGATGTTGGTATGCGGCTTTATTTACTCAATAATAATTTGTTTACATTGTTTGCAAACTGATATGTGACACGTATTAATGCCAAAATAACACGCAAAACAGGCAAAAATATATATATATACAGTATATATACAGCTCTGCCCCACCTGCCATGAATGACGGGTCTAAACTGGCATTTCTATCTACAATGTTCCAAAACGTTTTCGTAGTGAACATGGCCATGATGTGAAAATATCTGATGTGATTGGTCAAAACCAACATATTTCATACAGTATCTTTTGACTTGCCAAGGATCCAGCACTCTGTTCCAGATGTTCTTTGATAATGAGTGACTTCTACAAGATGCAATAATGGATTCAGGGGGTTGTAATCCTGCTAATTAGTGCAAATCTTTAGGAATTAATCCCAGATTAACTCCTGAAATGGATCAATGCAACCAACAATAGCAATTAATATCATAAGCTCTTACGTTCACTCAATATGATTTGAGTCGTGAGCTTTTGCAGTTCAAACAAAAATGTCTCTCATATTATATGAGAGTATGGGATACTTAATCAAAAAGAGTATTACACTATACGTATAAAGAGGAAAATAAATTCAGAGCCACTAAGAATTCTAATTACAGTGGCAAGAAAAAGTATGTGAACCCTTTGGAATTACCTGGATTTCTGCATAAATTTGTCATACAATTTGATCTGATCTTCATCTGTCACAACAATAGACAAACGCAGTGTGATTATTAAACTAATAACACACAAATGATTGTATTCTTCTTGTCTATATTGAATACATCATTCAAACATTCATAGTGTAGGTTGGAAAAAGTATGTGAACCCCTAGGCTAATGACTTTTCCAAAAGCTAATTGGAGTCATGAGTCAGCTTACCTGGAGTCCAATCAATGAGACAAAATTAGAGATGTTGATTATAGCTGCCCTGCCCTATTAAAAACACTCACAAAATTTGAGCTTGCTATTCACGAGAAGCATTGCCTGATGTGAACCATTCCTCAAACGAAATAGATCTCAGAAGACCTAGGATCAAGAATTGTTGACTGCCATGAAGCTGGAAAGGGTTACAAAAGTATCTCCAAAAGCTGTTGATGTTCATCTGTCCATGGTAAGACAAATTGTCTATAAATGGAGAAAGTTCAGCACTGTTGCTACTCTCCCTAGGAGTGGCCATCCTGCAAAGATGACTGCAAGAGCACAGTACAGAATGCTCAACGAGGTTGAAGAATCCTAGAGTGACAGCTAAAGACTTACAGAAATCTCTGGAACATGTTAATATCTCTGCTGAAGCGTCTACGATATGTAAATCACTGAACAGAATGGTGTTCATGGGAGGACACCATGGAAGAAGCCACTGCTGTCCAAAAAAAACATTGCTGCACGTCTGAAGTTAACAAAAGAGCACCTGGATGTTCCACAGCACTTCTGGCAGTGGACAGATTAAACTAAAGTTGAGTTGTTTGGAAGAAACACACAATACTATGTGTGCAGAAAAAAAGACACAGCACAACAACATCAAAACCTCATCCCAACTGTAAAGTATGGTGGAGGGAGCATCATGGTTTGGGGCTGCCTCAGGGCCTGGACAGTTTGCTATCATCAACGGAAAAATGAATTCCCAAGTTTATCAAGACATTTTGCAGGAGAATGTAAGGCTATCTGTTTGGTTGAGTCTATTGCTGCCAAAGATGGGTCAACTAGTTATTAAATCCAAGGGTTCACATACTTTCCCCACCCTGCACTGTGAATGTTTACACGGTGTGTTCAATAAAGACATGAAAAAGTATAATTGTTTGTGTGTTATTAGTTTAAACAGACTGTGTTTGTCTATTGTTGTGATTTAGATGAAGATCAGATCAAATTTTATCCAGGTAATTCCAATGGGTTCACACACTGTTTCTTGCATGGTATTACTGAACTATCATGAGATAAATATTGAGCTTAGAACTTATTGATGTACACAGCCCTGTATCGGTTGTTTTCTAAAATAAGCATATTTCCCTTGAAAATGAAAACTTCTATGAAGTATTTTAGTTCACATAATTTGAAATACAATTATGATATTTCACTCAAAAATATGTTTAGCGCAGCCACATGTGGATAAAAAAGACAGACATATACTGACAAAAAATATAATACAATAACATCCCTCTCGCTCTGTCTCTCTTACACACACACACACGCACGCACGCACGCACGCACGCACGCACGCACGCACGCACGCACGCACACACACACACACACACACACACACACACACACACACACACACACACACACACACACACACACACACACACACACACACACACACACACACACACACACACACACACACAAACACACAAACACCATCCCACCCTACTATCCTATCTGTGCAGTGTTTGGCATCAGCTGCAGTCTGGTCACGTCCTCTGTGGTGGATGCAGTTCAAAGAGGTGTGCTCAACTGCTCGCTGTGTGTGTCCCACCCTGTGCCCCACCTGTTCCTCTACCCCGTGCCACGCTACACTGGCACGGTCCCCTTCCCCCCCCCCACCCCATAACAGCTGCCACAGCAGGAGGTTGTACGAGTAAAATAAATGACAAACATCTGCAGCACACAGATTAATGGGGCAAATGATCTGTAAACTGGGCCTGGCGGTTCTCGATCTGTTCATCCAAGCATATTGATGAGACAGAGGGAAAGGAACCGGGAACCAACAATATGACAGTCATCTCTCAAAACATGAGGCATAAAAAAAGAAAGATTTTCTTCCACTTCTAATGTGCTATGTTTTTTCCCATGAAGGCAATTTCATTTGTAGTCTATATAATTTCGGTCACAGCAGCCAGAATGAATACGACTTGAAATAATCCCATGTCTTTGAATCATTTTCTTATAAAATGATTATGTTGTTATGGGTGATGGAGGAATCAATTTATTAAATTCACCATAAAGTATTTTGAATTCAATTTTTATTTAAAATATATGTATTTATTTTTTTATTCAGAGGGATACAGACTTAGCGGCACATGATTTATCACCCATATCCCATACTGATAAATATCATTTTGAACTAGACTTACAGTACTATATTACAACCAACCCCTGTGGATAATTGCCATATAGTGACATTTAGTGAAGCCCATTCCAATCTTTCCATGCCAGACCTCACTGCCATCCCCAAAGTTGAGGCCGTAGTTAAGGACAAGCCTATTACTTTGATTAGGACTAGTTTGTGATTGCTGTGTTAATCAGGACAGGGAACGCGATCATCAGCGGCCAGGGACCCCTGATGAACTCTGCCATCTGGGCTAAAAAATATCGGAAACTTTCTGAAAGCCTTAATCATAGTTGCACTGTCAGAGGTCTCTGAGTGCTGTAGCTAGCTGCAGGGACTCTGCTGAAAGACGGACAGACATAGGAGAACTGCTCTGAGTCTCTGGGAGTTCAGGAAGGGCCCCGTTCATCTACTGATAAAGACTGGTGTGCTCGCTGGCTGTGGCTAGCCGTTTGCTTACCTCCAGCGGGCCCTCGGTGTGGAAGAGGAAATTGAATAATAAGCTCATCTGGAGATCTGCTTCCCAGTGGGGAACATGTGCTCTCAGGGCCCAGAATGTAGGTCATGTTTAAAACCATAATCAGGCAGCAGGCAGCCAGGGTGCTTGTACGTTTTGCTGGTGCAACGGAAGAAAAATATAACAGGCATCGACTGTTTTTTGTTGTTGTATATTCTTTTATTTGGTGTGAGGGGGGTACGCTTCATATCTTTTTTGACAGTCTTGTCATCCCCTTCCCATAGTCTTTCACAGATGACAATGTTTAAAAGGCAAACTTGGTGATTGGAGGGCATGCAGAATACATACACAGATACCACCTTCATCTCATACGGCACAGGGCAGAGAAATGGTCATATTACATTCTGTCAAAACATCCTCTTTCAATGTATGAATAGGTGTCATTGCATATCACCAATACTGTCAATGGCATTGTACAACAAGCAACCAAACAGTTGAGTGTCAAGGGGACAGAAATGCAGCCAAGGCCTCCTAAACATCTCTTAGTAAATATAGGTCAAGAGGGGGTTGACTAGTATAGTTGGAGGAGGAAAAGAAGTGTATAATCAGTATGGATCCCGCGGGAAGAATCATGTCCTTGGTTGCTCCAGACGCAGGGGGAGGACATAGAGATCCTATTAAATGACTAGAGGGGCTATGCCATAAACCCTCAAAGTTCCAGAATGGGGTGAAAATGGCAGCCATATTGGTCAAGGACAAAATCCAAACCAGTCTAATTGGAATGAATGGCAATAGAGGCATAATCCTGATTTTACTTATGCAGGAAAAGATTGTCTGTTTACTAAAACATATGATCCAGAATGATTTCCCCATGGAAATGAGCAGTGGAGAGTTTAAAGGTCAAGTTAACATGGTCTTTATTAAATTCAGCACATGCAGAGGGTGAGATAAAGCTGCAGGCAGACAGGGTCCTTTCACCTGACGTCATCACACCGCCTCACCCTCACTCCCTCTGATTCCAATCATGGGACTCAGGTCTGGTGAGGGCTGCATTAGTTCTGCACCACTGGCCACAGGCACCGCTCCTGCATAGTTATGGTACCTTTCAATAGTCATATTCCTCTCTATAAAGTCTCCCCAGAATTACTTTCCCTCCCAATATCAGGATTATGGCTGGTGGAGAAGAGTCCCTTGCCCTCAGATCATTTGGAAAAGACAGACTTGGATGAAAGGCAAAGCTCAGCGCTGAGTGGAAATTATCTTCAGAGATACTTTTTTAAAGTAGTTAGATAAAAAAATGTCAATCGTAATTAACGTTAGAGACAAACAAAGCCAATTTAGCAGTCTGGTAACGTGAAAATCAGAGCCGAGAACAAATGGGTCACAAAGCCAAATTATGAAAAAATATACTGTATATTCTTTGGCTTTCAAAACAACACAGTTCCAATCTTTTTTCCAATTCTCAAGAAAATATCACTATAATTATCCTAGTGGCGTTGAGTACTGTAAGTGTTCAGAAAAAGCCTTGTGTGCTCAGCCTAGAATGACCCCTCTCCTTTAACTCGGCTTCATCACAATTATATTTTTTGGAGAGTAACAAGGACACAGAACATTTGTAGAGCTTACAGACTTAAAGACTATCTCTCTGTTGTTGTTTTCCTCAGAGACAGACATTGAATCAATTTCACCCAGTAAAGTAATACGCTCTGACATACTTTGAAAACAAAATACACTAAAGTCTAATTATTTACAGTAGACAAACACAGCTTTTTAAAATATTGTATATCCTCACAGCTATCGGCTCCAATGAACATAAGATTGCTTGTGCAAATGATAAGAATTTAGTCATGAAATAATAAGATATTGATTTCTGTAGATGCAATTGCATTCAGGGCTTTCCATTGCCAAATGTCCAATGGAAGGTAAATCATTAGGCGCCCATCTGGGTAGAACCCAGCTGACATAATGAATGTTGATTATTTTCAAATGATTTCATACAACATTAAACCCAGAGATGGAGAGTTCTCACTGGGGCCTGGTGGGATGTTAGGACACAAACATATGAGTTTACATCTCAGAGTGCCAGAGAGAAAGAGAGAGTCAGGACTCAGGAGGAAGTCTAGCATGTCCTCACACTCATCCAGGCCATATAATAAGAGAGTTTGGCTAGGTTTTAGAACAGTCGCCATGTTAGCGCCTTTATTCTTGAAAATGTGGTAACAATATGAGAGCGCCTCCGACAATTCCCTATCAAATGACCCGCTGTAAACAAGCAAACAGAGCATTGAATTTAAAAGATGTTTTCATTGATTAGCGTTCAGGATCATGTGTATCCAAGTCGGTACTGTGTTGTGGTGTCAACAAATTACATATCTGCTTTCACTGGACATCTTCATAGGTTTAGAAAACTGTTGGTCAATGTCTTCAATAGATGATCAGGTCTATATAATTATCAAACATACATTAGTAATGGAAAGGAAACACAGATTCCTTGTTTAAGTATTAAAATTCTCCTTTAGTAATACAATTGTAGGCAGAAGTTGGTACAGAGTACAGTATATGACAGCTCTCCCCAGGTTCTGCAGAATGTCTAAGACATCCTGTAACTCATATAGCCTCTCCCAGTCCTCCTTGCGTCAGTTTCCCTGGCAACAACATTTAAATAAATCTAACCTACCCTGACAGAAGAAACCATCTTGTCAGCAATTAAAAGCTCAGAAGTGGGTTTGACCGAAACTTGATCTTCATCACAAGTATAGGGTCATGACAAGGTGAACGAGTCCAAGCATCTTCTGACAGGTGTCTGTTTTCATCAGGCCTTGCGGCAGCCTTGTGTTCTCAGAAAACCAGTCGTATTCTCAGAACCTCAGATAGCCAGGTGGGGCCCAGACAGGAGGAGTATGTATGAACATAGGCGGTTTCTGCCTTCTGATAGTGTCTGAAGGGCACAACACTCAAAACAGGTGTAAACACACACACAGAGGTCTCCTAAAGAGGAGACCTTACAGTTTATCATAACACAATTTATTAACCCTTTAAAAGGTATGAGGCCTTGGTTTAACCCCTTCAAAACTATCAGAAATAAACAGCATAATGCAGAAGCATCAATTATCATTTAGCAACAACTACAGACGAGAAAGTGGCGCTCTTGGAACAGTCAGACAGAAACCGCAATGGCCCATCTTTAAACGACTCTGCACACATCCATTCACACTGCATGTCTGACTACCTTTATCACTGTTGATCACCAACACTTGATCCACTTTACAGTAGGAGTACAATTATTGATGATGCACAGACTTCATAGTGAAATGAAGATTACAGAAATTAAAAGCTACATTTCCATTGTCCTTTATTCTTTTATCAAACAGTGGTTGAATGGAATTGCCTGCTAGTGAAAGATGTGTGTCTGTGTAACGGTTGTCGTTGGTGGAAGGAGAAGAGGACCAAAGTGCAGCGTGGTACGTATTCATAATACATTTAATAAAGAATGAATACTGAACAAAAACATCAAACCGACAAACGAACAGTTCTGTTAGCTGCAAACAAAAACACTAAACAGAAAATAACTACCCACAACCCATAGTGGGAAAACAGGCTACCTAAGTATGATTCTCAATCAGAGACAACGATAGACACCTGCCTCTGATTGAGAACCATACTAGGCCAAACACATAGAAATATAACGACTAGAACAAAACATAGAAAAACAACATAGAATGCCCACCCCAACTCACGCCCTGACCAAACTAAAATAGAGACATAAAAAAGGAACTAAGGTCAGAACGTGACAGTCTGGGTATACGTGTCTGGGTTTCTTTCTTTTTTTCTTTCTGTTTTTTTGTGAGCGGGTGGTCTATAGGTTTTACAAATATGTAACATATGTCGATATTTTAACTGCTTGACAAAGACCCTAGATAAGTTTGTTTTGGCTGTGAAAAGAAAGAGGGACTAGAAAGTCTCATTAAAATGTAGATGAGTTCATGAATTATGAATTATAGAAGTATTAATAATGTCTGTTTTTAGTCTCCACCTTGGAGTCAGCCACTGCAGCCTCTTCAACATGTATCTTTCACGCCCAATCGCCATGACAATACAGAAATGTCTGATCAATTGTCAAATGAGGACAATGGATCCAGAATAACTAAACTTCTTATGATATTGCCATTACAATAGTCAGGGCAAGCCCTAGCCTTTTGGGGGACTTAAGCTAAAGCTTTTGATGGCACAAATAACAAAGTTTTAGACTTAATTTCCTGCAATTCTAAAATTGTTCGCAAGGGTTGCCTTCCAGAGAGACATCAGCGATTGTAACATTCTTTGTTTCACGGAAACATGGCTCTCTCGAGATATGTTGTCGGAATTGGTTCAGCCACCGGGCTTCTCCATGCATCGTGCCGACAGAGATAAACACCTCTCTGGGAAGAGGAAGGGCGGGGGTGTATGCTTTGTCGTGTCTTTGGCTATGCCGGATTAAGTGATATGACATGCTATTCTATAAAATCCTTTCTCTCTAATTAATATTACCTGATTGAGCTAATCATGTAAATGTAATTAACTAGAAAGTCGGGGCACCACAAAATAATGTTTATAGAGCTGTTATCTTCCGAATAAACTCTTAAAGACCTAGTAATATTTTACATCAATAGCATTCAATATTAATCGTCACCTTATTTCAGTCTCATCAGAAAGTTGTAAATTCTTGGTTATCTTCACGAACCCTGGCTAACAAGTTGAATCAGCAATGCAAAAATTGGGTTTAATTATTTATTTACTAAATACCTAACTAATCACACAGAATTACATATACACAGAATGCAAATTATGTCATACAGAAAACGTCCCTGGTGGACGGAGCCGACATGGCTGGTTACACAAAGGAAAGGGGTTTGGGTTTGAGTGAAAGAGCCGAAGACTGAGGAACAAAGGGAGAAGCTGTGCTATTGTAAATACAGTATCTTATGCATTCTAAATTACCGCCCATTTGGAAAAGGAAAATGCAATAAATATTTACTCTGAGCTGCGCTTCGGTAGGTTGGTCGTAGATGCTGGCCGTGTTGGCCAACAGAGATCTTCCTGTCCTCAGAAGAATGTCACTGCTGGTAAATTAGATACTTTGTAGTATCGTCGTTGTGTTAGACTTGGATATGTCGTCTGTCCTTTCCTAGCCCACGTTTACAGCGGCCGCTGCTAACTCAACGGCTAGGAGGTATCACTTCTGTAGTGAATAAGTTCAAAGTTTATACCATTCACAACCTAAACTCACGCTAAGGTTGGCTTAGTTCTGTAGTTGACATGTTAGTCCTTTTCAACGTGTGGACCGTCATCCTATCGTCCTCGGAACAGATAGCTACATTTTCGTCAAAGGCTTATATAGTGGAGGGAGAGAAGGGTGTGTTTCATAGTTTATAGCCTATGTCTCTTCACAGGGGCGGGCCACTGATTGAGCAGAGCTCTAACTTTATGAAAACCCAAATCTCTCATTTGGAAGCTAAAATTAAATTTAATCTTTTCACAAATAGTGTCATATTAAACATATAAATTGCAAAACAATTTAATGTGAATCTGATAACTAGAATGTGTAGACTTTCCCAGATACAGTTTATGTCGTCCTGTCATCAGTCATAATGTCTCAGATGACAACCGAACTGACATCATATTCATTAACCTGTTAAAGCTGGGGGCGCTGTTGTCACTATTTATGGTAATCGTGTAATTTTTGAAACAGCTTCCTACAAAATTCTTGATCGTACAATATGCATATTATTATTATTATTATTGGATAGAAAACAGTCTATAGTTTCTATAGGAGTTGAAATTTTGTCTCTAAGTGGAACAGAACCCATTCTACAGCAATTTCCCTGACATGGAGTCAGATTTCAGAAATTTTGGCCACTGTTCTGGAGTAAGTTTTAAGGCCAATGTTATTCCTATGAGTATACGGACACTGCTTACGTCTTCCCCTGGATGCCTTTACGTGATGACGATTTGAATGGGGTCGATTGCGCAATCACAGGCACTATAAATAAAAAAACCCTGTAGCTAGGAACTCTTTCCCAGCTGCGTCATGCGCGTGGAGGACATCGACCTGCACTTGTTCTAAGCATTAGTTTAGGGAGTAATCTTTCTCAGGTCATGTTTCTACTCGTTATAGGAGTTAAAAACATCATAAGGTAGTTAATTTAAAGCGTTTTATAGCAATTTATATCCGTTTAGTGCGATTTTGGGACATTTATTTCTGAGACGCTGTGAATCTCTGGGCACGCTTCCAGTTCATCCCGAACGCAGTTGGCATTTCCACATGGCAATAGGACAGCTTTCCACCAAAAGACGATTAGACCCAAGAAAGGATCCTTTGCCCAAGATACTGATGGAAGAACAGCTCAAAGTAGGAAATTTTTATTATGATAAATCGTGTTTCTGTCGAAAAATGTTAGTGGCTTAGGACGCCATCTTGTTTGATGTAGCTTCACTTGGCGCAAACTGTATTGAAAAGTAAGGATAATTTAAAAAATGTAATTCCGCGATTGTATTAAGAATTAAATTGTCTATCAATCGCTGTCTACCCTATATTTTTTAGTCACGTTTATGAGTATTTATGTATACGAGTAGATCACTGTCTAATATGGCGCACGGACATTTTCTCACCAGCTGGGCTACATTTCCCATTGTCTAACCATGATTTTGGTGGCTAAATATGCACATTTTCGAACAAACTGTATATGTATGTTGTAATGTGATGTTACAGGGGTGTCATCTGAAGAATTCTGAGAAGGTTAGTGAAAAAAATAATATATTTTGGCGATGTTTACGTTATCGCTCTCTTTGGCTAGAATCAATGCTGGGGTAATGTTTGCACATGTGCTATGCTAATATAACGATTTATTGTGTTTTCGCTGTAAGACACTTAGAAAATCTGAAATATTGTCTGTATTCACAGGATCTGTGTCTTTCGATTAGTGTATGCTGTGTATTTTTACGAAATGTTTGATGATTAGTAGTTAGGTAAACACGTTGCTCATTGTAATTATTCTAGTCCATTTGTGACGGTGGGTGCAATTGTAAACTATGCTATCTACCTGAAATATGCACATTTTTCTAACAAAACCTATCCCATACCATAAATATGTTATCAGACTGTCATCTGATGAGTTTTTTTCTTGGTTAGGGGCTATAAATATCTTAGTTTAGCCGAATTGGTGATAGCTACTGGTGTTGGTGGACAAATAAAAGATGGTGGATTATGCTAATGTGTTTTTAGGTAATAGATTTACATCTTTACATATTGTGTCTTCCATGTAAAACATTTTAAAAATCGGACATGTTGGCTGGATTCACAAGATCTGTGTCTTTCATTAGCTGTATTGGACTTTAATGTGTGAAAGTTAAATATTTAAAAAAAAAAAAAAAATTGAATTTCGCGGCTCTGCCTTTTCAGTGGGGGTGGGGGGGGGGGGTGTGCCGCTAGCGGCACCCTAGTCCTAGACAGGTTAAGAACCAACGCATATTTGCTGTCCCCAGTCCACCTGGCCTTGCTGCTGTTCCAGTTTCAACTGTTCTGCCTGCGGTTATGGAACCCCTACCTGTCCCAGACCTGCTGCTTTCAACTCTTAATGATCGGCTATGAAAAACCAACTGACATTTATTCCTGATTATTATTTGACCATGCTTGTCATTTATGAACATTTTGAAAATCTTGGCTCTCTCTAATTTTCTCTTTCTATCTCTCTCTCGGAGGACCTGAGCCCTAGGACCATACGTAAGGACTACCGGGCATGATGACTCCTTGCTGTCCCCAGTCCATCTGGCCTTGCTGCTATTCCAGTTTCAACTGTTCTGCCTGCGGTTATGGAACCCCTACCTGTCCCAGACCTGCTGTTTTCAACTCTTAATGATCGGCTATGAAAAGCCAACTGACATTTATTCCTGATTATTATTTGACCATGCTTGTCACTTATGCACATTTTGAACATCTTGGCCATGTTCTGTTATAATCTCCACCCGGCACAGCCAGAAGAGGACTGGCCATCCCTCATAGCCTGGTTCCTCTCTAGGTTTCTTCCTAGGTTTTGGCCTTTCTAGGGAGTTTTTCCTAGCCACCGTGCTTCTACACCTGCATTGCTTGCTGTTTGGGGTTTTAGGCTGGGTTTCTGTACAGCACTTCGAGATATTAGCTGATGTATGAAGGGCTATATAAAATAAACTTGATTTGATTTGATTTATTTTCAACTGGTTCTATTACGGAAATATGGTTCCTTTCCCCCCACTTGTTTGATGTTCCCAGACTCTCTATGTTTAACAAAGGCTATTCAAGAGTCCTTCATTAGAGTCAAGAGAGAGAGGGGAGAAAGGTATTTATGGGGGGGTCATAAACCTTACCCACAGGCCAACGTCATAACAGCTTTATGATTAACAACTCATGGTGTAATCATAACAACATACAGGAACTCACGTCCTTCTGCTCACCCAACCTAGAATTCCTTACAATCAAATGCTGGCCATTTTACCTACCAAGAGATTTTGCGTCAGCTATAGTCACAGCTGTGTACATTCCCCCTCAAGCGAACACCAAGACGGTCCTCAAGGAACTACACTAGACTCTATGTAAACTGGAAACTATATATCCGGATGCTGCTTTATTGTAGCTGGGGATTTTAACAAGGCAAATTTGAGAACAAGGCTACCTAAATTCTATCAGCATATTCATTGCACGACACGCAGGGCTAATACTCTCGACCACTGCTACTCTAACTTCTGAGATGCATACAAAGCCCTCCCTCGCCCTCCCTTCGGCAATTCCGACCACAAGGCCATCTTGCTCGTTCCTTCTTACAGGCAGAAACTCAAACAGGATATACTAGTGACAAGAACCATTCAACGCTGGTCTGACCAATCGGAAGCCACATTTCAAGATTGTGTTGAACACGCGGACTGGACCATGCTCCAGTCAGCCTCAGAGAACAACATTGACCTATGCGCTGACGGTGAGTGCGTTTATAAAGAAGTGCATTGGAGATGTTGTACCCACTGTGACTATTAAAACCGACCCTAACCAGAAACTGTGGATGGATGGCGACATTTGCACCAAACTGAAAGTGTGATCCACTGCACTTAACCATGGAAAGCAGTCTAGAAATATGGCTGAATATAAACAGTGTAGTTATTCCCTCCGCAAGGCAACAAACAAGTGAAATGCCGGTACACTGACACGGTGTACAAACGGTGTACAAGTCGCAATTCAATGGTTCAGACACGAGACATACGCGGCAGGTCTACAGGAAATCACAGACTACGAAAACAAAACAGTCACGTCACGGACACCGACGTCACGCTTCCAGACAAACTAAACACCTTCTTTGCCCGCTTTGAGAATAATACTGTGCCAACGTTGCGGCTCGCTAACAAAGACTGCGTCCCCCCCCCCCTCTCCTTCTCCGTGGCAGACGTGAGTAAAACATTTAAACTTGCTAACCCTCGCAAGGCTGTTGGCCCAGACGGCATCCCTAGCCGCATCCTCAAAGCATATGCAGACCAGCTGTCTGGTGTGTTAATGGACATATTTAATCGCTCCCTATCCCAGTCTGTTGTCCCCACATGCTTCAAGATGGCTACCATCATTCCTGTACCCAAGAAGTAAAGATAACTGAACTAAATGACTTACGCCCAGTAGCACTCACTTCTGTCATCATGAAGTGCTTTGAGAGGCTAGTCAAAGATCATATCACCGCCACCCTACCAGCCACCCTAGACCCACTTCAGTTTGCAGATGACGCAATCGATGATGACAGATGACGCAATCGCTATCACAATGCACACTGCGCTATCCCATCTGGACAAAAGAATACCTATGTAAAAATGCTGTTCATTGACTACGGCTCAGCATTCAACACCATAGTACCCTCCAAGCTCATTATCAAGCTGGAGGCCTTGGGTCTCATCCCCGCCCTGTGCAACTGGGTCCTGGACTTTCTGACGGGACGCCCCCAGGTGGTGAGGGTAGGAAACAACATCTCCACTTTGCTGACCCTCAACACTGGGACCCCACAAGGATGTGTGCTCAGCCCTCTCCTGTACACTCTGTTCACCCACGACTGCGTGATAATGCACGCCTCCAACTCAATCATCAAGTTTGCAGATACAACTGTAGAGGGCTTGATCACCAACAACGACGAGACAGTCTACAGGGAGGAGGTGAAGGCACTCGTGTGGTGTCAGGAAAACACTCTCACTCAAACACCCCCTATCGAAGGGACAGCAGTGGAGAAAGTGGAAAGTTTTAAGTTCCTGGTCTACATGTCACAGACACTCAAATGGCCCTCCCACACAGACAGTGTGGTGAAGAAGGCGCAACAGCGCTGATCAAGATCAGGGATCTTAACAGAGATATTGACAGTGATAATGATCAGCAATATTGATCAGGGATATTTATCAGGGATATTGACAGAGATATTGATCAGTGATATTGACAAAAAATATTGATCAGGGATATTGACAGGGATATTAATAAGGGATGTTGACAGAGATATTGATCAGGGATATTGACAGAGATATTTATAGGGATATTGATCAGGAACATTGAAGGAGATATTGACAGGAATATTGACAGAGATATTGATCAAGGATATTGACAGAGATATTGACAGGGAAATTGATCAGGGATGTTGACAGGGATATTGACAGAGATATTGATCAGGGATATTGATCAAGGATATTGATCAAGGATAATGATCATGGATATTGACAGATATTGATCAGGGATATTGACAGGGAAATGTATAAGTGATAATTTGAATTATGTATAAGACATGAGACAGAGATAGAGATATTGAAATGGACATTGACAGAGATATTAACAAGGATATTGAGAAAAATATTGACTGAGATATTAACAGATGTTGAAGAAAAGATTGACAGCGATAATGATCAGGGATACTGACAGGGATATTGACAGAGAATGATCAGGGATATTGACAGGGATATTGACATAGATATTGATCAGGGATATTGACAGAGAAATTGACAGGGATATTTATCAGGGATATTGACAGGGATATTAGTAAGGAATATTGACCGATATTGATCAGGGATATTGATCAGGGATATTGACAGGGATATTGATTAGAGAAATTGACAGAGATTTTGATTAGGGATGTTGATGTAGGATATTGATAGATATATTGATCAGGGACATTGATCAGGGATATTGAGATATTGACAGAGATAATGACTGTCACGCCCTGACCTTAGAGAGCCTCTTTTATGTCTCTATTTGGTTTGGTCAAGGTGTGATTTGGGATGGCCATTTTATGTTCTTTAGTTCTATTATTTGCATTTTTATGTTTTGGCCGGGTATGGTTCTCAATCAGGGACAGCTGTCGATCGTTGTCTCTGATTGGGAACCATACTTAGGTAGCCCTTTCCCTCCTTTCTGTGTGGGAAGTTGTCTTTGTATGTGGCACTATAGCCTTAAGCTTCACAGTTGTTTTTGTATTGTTTATTGTTTTTGTCTGCGTCATCCTAAATAAAAGGAATATGTACGCTCACCACGCTGCGCTTTGGTCCTCTTTATTCGAGGGCCGTGACAGAACTTCCCACCACCAAAGGACCAAGCAGCGTGGTAAGGGGGAGCAGCGTTTTCAGGAGGACTGGACATGGGAGGACATCCTGGACGGCAAAGGATCCTGGACATGGGAGGAGATCCTGGCCGGAAGGGATCGCCTGCCGTGGGAGCAGGTGGAAGCATTGAGGAAGGCGGAGGCAACGAGTAAAGGGGCCCAGCGTTACGAAGGAACACGGCTAGCAAGGAAGCCCGAGAGGCAGCCCCCAAAATAATTTGGGGGGGAACACGAGGAGATTGGCTTAGTCAGGTTGGAGACCTGAGCCAACTCCTCGTGCTTACCGTGGGGAAAAGCGTGGTACTGGTCAGGCACCGTGTTATGCGGTGGAGCGCACTGTGTCTCCAGTGCACGTTCACAGCCCGGTGCGCTACATCCCAGCTCCCCGCATCTGCCGGGCTAGGGTGAGCATCCAGCCAGGACGGGTTGTGCAGACTCTAAGCTCGAGACCTCCAGTGCGCCCCCACGGCCCAGTGTATCCGGTGCCTCTGCCAAGGACAAAGCCTCCTGTATGTCTCCTCAGCCTGGTGAGTCCTGTGTCTGCTGCCAGAACCAGGCCTCCTGTATGTCTCCCCAGCCTGGTGAGCCCTGTGGCAGCTCCACGTACCAGACTGCCCATACGTCTCCTCACTCCAGTGATGATCCATGGCAAGAAGCCTCCAGTGATGATCCATGGCACGAAGCCTCCAGTGAGGAGTCATGGCACGAAGCCTCCAACGAGGGTCCCCAGTCCGGAGCCACCAGCGACGGTCTCCAGTCCGGAGCCTCCAGCGACAGTCCCCAGTCCGGGGCCCGCAACGAGGGTGCCCAGTCCGGGGCCCACAACGAGGGTGCCCAATCCGGGGCCCGCAACGAGGGTGCCCAGTCCGGGGCCTGCAACGGGGTTCCTCAATCCGGGGCCCGCAACGAGGGTACCCAGTCCGGGGTCGGCAACGAGGGTGCCACCAAAGTGGGGTGAGCCAGTGGTGGAGCGGGGTCTGCGTCCTGCACCTGAGCCGCCACCGCGGATAGATGCCCACCCAGACCCTCCCCTATAGGTTCAGGTTTTGCCGCCGGAGTCCACACCTTTGGGGGGGGGGGGGGGGGGGACTGTCACGCCCTGACCTTAGAGAGCCTTTTTATGTCTCTATTTGGTTTGGTCAGGGTGTGATTTGGGGTGGGCATTCTATGTTCTTTAGTTCTATTATTTGTATTTCTATGTTTTGGCCGGGTATGGTTCTCAATCAGGGACAGCTGTCTATCGTTGTCTCTGATTGGGAACCATACTTAGGTAGCCCTTTTCCCTCCTTTCTGTGTGGGAAGTTGTCTTTGTTTGTGGGACTATAGCCTTAAGCTTAACGGTTGTTTTGTATTGTTTATTGTTTTTTGTCGGCGTCATCCTAAATAAAAGGAATATGTACGCTCACCACGCTGCGCTTTGGTCCTCTTCATTCGACGGCCGTGACAATGACAGGGATTGATATTAGTGGTGTGAAAGTACAATAGCCGGCACATTTCCAGAAAGTATGTACGATACACACAACAAAAATGTCTCTATTATATTGTGTAGTCTCCTCTGTCTGCTCAGCACATTTGTCCTGAACTCAGACATGTATGGAACATACGTTCATCATTTACACGTCTGCTTCCAGGCCCAATTACAGCAGCAAGTTCAGCTGGGAGAGAAGGTCACGTGACCAAGGTCAACATCAGCAGCACATTCTACCGCAATCAGCAGCATGTCCAAATGTCCCATGATAATAATAATACCATTAGTAGTGTACAGCTCAATATCATCATTAAATGGAAGGCTGACAACGAACATATTCATATGAACATTTTGAAGAAACCCTACATCACTTCATAAGGGATAATAATGATTTGAAAGGGTCCTTGGATGGAGGAGATGAGGGGCAGGTTAATTACATGGACATTGAACATATTGATCTGACTGGGCAACCCCATAATCATTAGGCTCACAGCAACAGACATGTAGTGAAGCTAGCAGTTCCATCTCTGGCTCTCTTGTTCCATTGTGGAATTGTCCTTGGGTTGTCATCTCATTCCGGAAGACTTTGCTCCCCCAGCGATGGAAACAACTTGAGATGGATTAATTTAGGAAAAATGTATACTTGATTAAAATGTTGTTTTATGGAGAAAAAAAAGCTTGACAACCGTTCTTGTTCAGGTGCTAATAAGGTACATGAAAGTACAGCAACACTTTGTCCTTCAAGCAGCCCCAAAAATAATAATAGATTCACCTAAAATGTGTATATGAAATGTTCTGCCTTCTGACTCCACCATGTTCATGCTGACCTTTATTCAATCCCAGCTCATAATCTCTCTGTCTCCTCTCTTCATTATTTGTCTTGCACCATTTGTCACTGGGGGATAAACTTTCAGTATTAGTGTATTTCTGTACAAAATCTCACATGTGCAAAGGAGCTATGATGAGCATAAAAAAACGAATGTATCCGTGAGCGTTTTAATTACTGTAATGTTTAGGCTAAGTGTTTGTTAACCCACATTACAAAATTCTATGGTATACTCTGGTATGAATACGATAGTATTCACTGTAGTGTTTTTGCTGTTAGTCTGTAGTTTTTACTGTAGTATACTGTAGAATTTACTGTAGTATTTGCTGTAGTATATTGTAGCATACCGTAGTATTTACAGTTAAATACCTCCAGCAGGCCCACATTTGTGGCCTGCTGGAGGTCATTTTGCAGGGCTCTGGCAGTGCACCTCCTTGCACAAAGGCGGAGGTAGCGGTCCTGCTGCTGGGTTGTTGCCCTCCTATGGCCTCCTCCACGTCTCCTGATGTACTGGCCTGTCTCCTGGTAGCGCCTCCATGCTCTGGAGACTACGCTGACAGACACAGCAAACCTTTTTGCCACAGCTCGCATTGATGTGCCATCCTGGATGAACTGCACTACCTGAGCCACTTGTGTGGGTTGTAGACTCCGTTTCATGCTACCACTAGAGTGAAAGCACCGCCAGCATTCAAAAGTGACCAAAACATCAGCCAGGAAGCATAGGAACTGAGAAGTGGTCTGTGGTCACCACCTGCAGAACTATTCCTTTATTGGAGGTGTCTTGCTAATTGCCTATAATTTCCACCTTTTGTCTATTCCATTTGCACAACAGCATGTGAAATGTATTGTCAATCAGTGTTGCTTCCTAAGTGGACAGTTGGAGTGGAGTTACATTGTGTTGTTTAAGTGTTCCCTTTATTTTTTTGAGCAGTGTATATGGAGACTGTTCAGTGCCAAAAATAAAGCACACAGCTTTGCCCTACTACATTAGCTATGTTGAGAAGGTTTGAATCCTAAGCAGCCTGCCTACACAAGTACAAACCCAACATAGGTACTGTAGTAGGTCAAAGCTGTGTGCTGGAAAACCTTGGTAGAGCATGGGTGGAATAGGCATTGTGGTGCTCATGTGAATTTCCTTTATTTTGCCAGCTTCAGACCAATGCCTATTCTCACCGTAAACATATTTATTTTGTTTTTAATTCTATAGTAAGTTTTGTAGTATTTTAGAGTAAACTGTAGTATTTTTATGTGGGAATTAAATGCAAGGTAAGTATCATGAGTCAGACTAAGACCTAACTGAGCTCTCCTACCTTCCAATGTATCCCTCCTTAAATATGTAGTCCCTGTGCTCTACCACAGCAGGCACTGGTACACATTCCCTGGGATGTGTGACAGCTGTGTCTCTTTGTGTTCCTCTGCCAGGTTATGGGTTATTTGTCATATCATATCCGTGCTCTACCTCATCACCCTGCCTCATTGTTCTGGGTGTGTGCAGTGTGGCCAGTGGACTCCTCCAGATGGAACACAGGTGTTTTAGAGCGTTCACACTGGAGGGTTTTCTCCTGTCTGGATTTGAGATCAAAAGGAATGAGTACGGTGTTTTAGAATGATATAACTGGTTCTATATCCTCAGTGTGCTGTTTGGACTGGTCCCACAGCAAGAGGCCACAGTATGAAAAAAAAAAAAGCGATTCAACACACAGATTTGAGTATCCTATCATGGACCAATTACTGAAGTGAATAAATGTTTTATCATCTGAAGTGTTAGCTGATGAACCTAAATCTTAGTCTGTAATAAGCTTTTGTGTGTGTTCGGCCCATTGTAAAGCATTTACAGCACCTCAGGCCTTCTTGACTTTTCCCCAGGGGAAAATATATACAGTATATCTCAAGGTTTAAGAACGTCTAGGCTTGATGGTATATCCACATCGCTCCTATTCACCAATAAAAAATTAACGTAATTCCTGGGCAATGACAAAGTTGTGTGTTTCGGGACTCTTCTCCAAGTGTCTATTCAAGTGGATTTGGAGTGCAGGAGGTAGAGAAAGGCAGTGATCTAAGGTGATATCCTTGATGCCAGCCAGGGACAAACGCTATCCCCAAAAAGTGTTTACATTACCTGATGTCTCCCTCACCCACTCCCCCCTCCCTCACTCACTCCCCCTCCCTCAGCCACTCCCCCTTCCCTCACCCACCCCCCCCCTTCCCTCAGCCACTCCCCCTTCTCTCATCCCTCACCCACTCCCCCCTCCCTCAGCCACTCCCCCCTCTCTCATCCCTCACCCACCCCCCCCTTCCCTCAGCCACTCCCCCCTCTCTCATCCCTCACCCACTCCCCCCTCCCTCAGCTCACTGTCTATTATTTCACATGATGATACTCCTTTATTTACACACTCAATTTACTTTGGAAATTGTTCCTCCCTCTCTCTCCTTGAAAAGCTACTTTATCTTGGTGCAGAAGTGCCCATTTCCATACAAATTAAAGGTGGGCACCTGAATCCCAAAACAAAAGGGTGCTGAGAAACAGCGAGAAAGAGATATATATATATAGAGAGAGAGAGAGAATGTGAGTGACCGAGTGACTGAGTGAGTGAAGGAGTGAGTGAATGAGTGAGGGAGTGAGGGAGTGAGGGAGTGAGTGAGAGGTAGAGGTAGTGAGCTCATGGGCTCGTGAGTTTTCAGTTCTTCTGCAAAAAGATAAATGTAGATAAACTTGAATTTATACAGGATACTAACCTCAACATCAAAACCTTCAATCCTATTCAAAATTCCATACCTAAAACCTTGTTTTTGGACAAAATTACCTGAATTCACTATTACTACCAAGGATTATCAAGAAAAAACTTCTAACAAACCAAAACCTGCAGAAGAAACACAGCGGAACCTGGAAAAACCATCAAACACAAAACTGAGAGAATAATGTTCAGTCTGAACCTACTTCTGAAGACAAAAAGTAAAAGACAATAGTCTCTAGGTCATTTAGTTATATAAAGCTTAATAAATAAGGCTACTAAGCTACCAAGCTGCTAGAACAGAACGTATCTGGCTGCAACTTAAATTAGCACTGAAGTGTGAAGTGAGACGTGAAAATTCTTGAGCCTAACAATGGCAGGAGAGTTTCACAGCCCCCCCTTCCCACTCACCCAAATGCAGAGGCCTTTGAAGCCCATGGCTTCTCCTTGTGGAGAGGTCATTACAATACAATATCCCTTGGATATTAAAAATAACACTGCACGGAATAAGTACAAAAAAAAGCTCCTCAAGGACAATCCAGGGACACTATTTTCTGACTGCTACGAACAGGGGAACATAAGCAACTTAATTTTCCACACAGACCATCCCCTGGCAGGGCACAGTGCTATAAGAGCACACTACCACTATGTCAAAGGAGAGGGTATTGGCCCATGGTGGAAACTCAGAATACTAAACACTGAGGAAAATGAAACAACCTCTGTCAACGTGTACTAGTCTAGGACAGTAATGGTGCAGGGCATCCTCATGCAGTTCCAGCAGGACTTTTTGGATCAAAGAGAGAGCACAGCAGGAAAAGCTCTCTCTCTGTGACATCTCCCCCATCCTGAGTGAGTCTGATCACACCTCTTCAAACTGTCCTGCAGATGAGGATAGTCATCCCCCCAGCACTGAACACACCCAGGTCCCCCAACTGCACTGCTCCTCCATCATTGAGAGGGATAAATTCACAGAGTTGGAGAAAGACATGGTGGAGCTCAGAGCTAGTCCACACAACCCAGACAGAAAAAACCCACAAAACAGACCAGCACAACAACATCCCCCCAACAAGACCCGTAGGGCAGAAAGTGGAGATGGACGGCTATCTGAGAGAGCTGGCTGCTTTACGAACTGAGGTGAGAGAACTTAGAGGCACACATGGCACTGAAGGAGGAGGTGACAAAGCTGAGGTGTAACAGAGAGCAGGACACTCCCCCGGCGAAGCCAGCAGAACAGCCCACCTCAGAACAGGACCACAACCTCAACACCACAATGGGACAGACAACACAGGACGCACCAACTCAACAGACCCCACCCCCTTGTAACAGCCCCCTGTCAGCTCCCCTGATAGCACTCCTGACAACCCCCACACATCCACTGAGGACACACAAAAGCCAGAGATTGTGCTCCTCATTGACTAAAATGGCAAATACATTCAAGAGGATAAACTTTTTCCCAAACACAAAGTGGCTAAACTCTGGTGCCTAAACACTAGGCATGCCCTGGAGCTGTTGTCAGACGACAGACTAGGTTCCCACAGCCACATCATAATTTACACGGGCACAAACGACCTGAGGGCCCAGCAGGAAAGGGTGGCCACAGCACTCAAGGGAGTGATTGAAAAAGCTTCTTCCACTTTCCCCAATGCACAAGTGTTTATCTCCACCCTGCTAAAACAAAAATACTTTCACCCTGCCACCATACAGCGGGTGATGCCAGCATTTCACGAGACTCAACCGTAGCCCCAGGACTTCACACAGGAGCAACAGAGCAACGGACACCACACCCAGAGCAGCGAGACCCCCTCCTGAAGGACCTGACCGAGAGAGCCCATGCCAAGAGAACCTACACACAGACCACAGCATCACCAGCCACACCCCAACCAGCTAAGACCACCCCAAGCAAACCCTGGCCACACCCTATATAACCCCCCTATATTAGACCTATGCCCCTTCTGCAGCCCAAATAAATGCTTCAAAGAGTTCAAGTAACAGACACATCTCAACAGCAACTGTTCAGAGGAGACTACGTGAATCAGGCCTTCAAGGTCGAATTGCTGCATAGAAACCACTACTAAAGGACACCAATAATAAGAAGAGACTTTCTTGGGCCAAGAAACATGAGCAATGGACATTAGACAGATGGAAATCCTTAAGTCTGATTCAAAAGTTGAGATTTTTGGTTCCAACCGCCATGTCTTTGGGAGACGCAGAGTAGGTGAATGGATGATCTCCGCATGTGTGGTTCCCACCGTGAAGCATGGAGGAGGAGGTGTGGGGGTGTTTTTTTTTTTTTGCTGATGACACTGTGATTTATTTAGAATTCAAGGCACACTTTACCAGCATGGCTACCACAGGATTCTGCAGCGATACGCCATCCCATCTGGTTTGTGCATAGTGGGACTATCATTTGTTTTTCAACAGGACAATGATCCAAATCACCTCCAGGCTGTTTAAGGGCTATTTGACCAATAATAAGAGTTATGGAGTGCTGCATCAGATGACCTGGCCTCCACAATCACCCAACCTCAACCAATTTGAGATGGTTTGGGATGAGTTGGGCCGCAGAGTGAAGGAAAAACAGACAAGTGCTCAACATATGTGGGAACTCCTTCAAGACTGTCGGAAAAGCATTCCAGTTTAAGCTGGTTGAAAGAATGCCAAGAGTGTGCAAAGCTGTCATCAAGGTAAATGTAGATGAAGAATCTCAAATCTCAAATATATTTTTGATTAACACTTTTTTAGTTACTACATGATTCCATGTGTTATTTCAAGGTGTTGATGTCTTTACTATTATTCTACAATGTAGAAAATAGTCCAGATAAAGAAAAACCCTTGAATGAGTAGTGTCCAAACATGATCAAGCGTGTTAGCGTGTCCAAACATGATCAAATACAAATCTTAGAATTAACTATTAAAGAATACCGGAACCCACTGGATTCTCCAATTACAGTGCCTTGCAAAAGTATTCATCCCCCTTGGTGTTTTTACTATTTTGTTGCATTACAACTTGTAATTTAAATCGATTTTTATTTAGATTTTATGTAATGGACATACACAAAATAGTCCAAATTGTTGAAGAGAAAATAAAAAATAACTAAGTAAGTGATACGTGCATATGTATTCACCACCCTTTGCTTTGAAGCCCCTAAATAAGATCTGGTGCAACCAATTACCTTCAGAAGTCACATAATTAGTTAAATAAAGTTATTTCAAGTGTCACATGATCTGTCACATGATCTCAGTATATATACACCTATTCTGAAAAGCCCCAGAGTCAGCAACACCACTAAGCAAGGGGCACCACCAAGCAAGCGGCACCATGAAGACCAAGTAGCTCTCCAAACAGGTCAGGGACAAAGTTGTGGAGAAGTACAGATCAGGGTTGGGTTATAAAAATATATATAAAAAAATATCGGAAACTTTGAACATCCCACGGAGCACCATTAAATACATTATTAAAAAATTTAAAAAATATGGCACCACAACAAACCTGCCAAGAGAGGGCCGTCAACCAAAACTCATGGACCAGGCAAAGAGGGCATTAATCAGAGAGGCAACAAAGAGACCAAAAATAACCCTGAAGGACCTGCAAAGCTCCATAGTGGAGATTGAAGTATTTGTCCATAGGACTACTTTAAGCCGTACACTCCACAGAGCTGGGCTTTACAGAAGAGTGGCCAGAAAAAATCCATTAATTAAAGAAATGTTTGGTGTTTGCCAAAAGGCATGTGGGAGACTCCCCAAACATATGGAAGAAGGTACTCTGGTCAGATGAGACAAAACATTTGCTTTTTGGCCATCAAGGAAAACGCTATGTCTGGCGCAAACCCAACACCTCTCATCACCCCGGGAACACCATCCCCACCATGAAGCATGGTAGTGGCAGCATCATGCTGTGGGGATGATTTTCATCGGCAGGGACTGGGAAACTGGTCAGAACTGAAGGAATGATGGATGGCGCTAAATACAGGGAAATTCTTGAGGGAAACCTGTTTCAGTCTTCCAGAGATTTGAGACTGGGACAGAGGTTCACCTTCCAGCAGGACAATCACCCTAAGCATACTGCTAAAGCAACACTCAAGTGATGTAAGGGGAAACATTTAAATGTCTTGGAAGGCCTAGTCAAAACCTCAATCCAATTGAGAATCTGTGGTATGACTTAAAGATTGCTGTACACCAGCAGAACGCATCCAACTTGAAGGAGCTGGAGCAGTTTTGCCTTGAAGAATGGGCAAAAATCCCAGTGGCTAGATGTGCCAAGCTTATAGAGACATACCCTAAGAGACGTGCAGCTGTAATTGCTGCAAAAGATGGCTCTACAAAACATTGACTTTGGGGGGATGAATAGTTATGCACGCTCAAGTTTTCCGTTTTTTTTGTTTTATTTCTTGTTTGTTTCACAATGAAAAATATTTTGCATCTTCAAAATGGTAGGCAAGTTTTATAAATCAAATGATACAAACCCCCCCAAAATCAATTTTAATTTGAGGTTGTAAGGCAACAAAATGGGAAAAATGGGGGGTGAATACTTTCGCAAGCCATTGTATGTAACCTGTGAGATGGAGAGTGAAAGAGAGAGAGAGAGAGTGCGAGAGAGAGAGAGACAATAATTTTTTACTGATTGATGATCCCCTGAAATGTTCCAGCTACTGTTGACAGACGTGTTTGAAATCTCACGGGGAGGGAGCGACGGTGTGAGTGGCCAGTGTCACCTCTCTGGGACCAGGGGATCTGCTGCGTGGAACATGTGTTCATGTGTCTGAGAGGATAAGGATGTTTGTCCCTCACCTTCTACTCCCTCTGTGGAACATCTTTCTTAAAACATATGGTTCTTGGTCCCATACCATTGGCAGTTCAGAACTATTGCGGACAGTATCGACTTTTTATGAGTGGCATTCAGGGAGTGTTTTAGTCTTCAACAACAGAGTCATCTTTTGAGTGTCCCTCTGACCAGTAGATAACTGGCTCCAACACTTTCTTGTTCCAGGAGTTGGGTGGAAACTTTTTCAGCTATGTTGCCATCGGATTGAGGGCAGATGAGTCAGTGTTTGATAGATAAAAATTTCTGCTCCTCCATCCTCGAGATTCATCAGATTTATCCAGTTTGGTTAATGATCCGAATGGTTTTGAATAAAAATAACAGTGTTTACTGTTTAAGGAGACACATGGCATTTATAAAAATTGTTGGGAACGGTGAAACCATTATTGTGTGTTGACCTCAAAACATCTGTAATCTACGTATCCACCAGATTGTTCATAAAATATCCATGATTTGCAGATGTTACATAATGTGTTTTTTCCTCTTCGTGTACAGTATGAGTGCGTACTATTGGGGAACATGATGTTCTTTTTTCTCCATTTATTCCATTTGCTCATTCTTAGTAGAGAATGATAAGGACAAGAGAGATGAATAATTCATCAGAGTATCTTAAGGCATCTTCCTCTGCTTTTGGAACAAGGATCTTCGTTTTAGTGCTTCTTAATTACATTTGTGTTGCTGGGGGGTTGTACATTATTGATTGGCGTTGGCTTTGATGTTTGTGCCATGTAGTACTACCTGTTTCCACTTCCAGACAAACATGCTCTTCTCCCATGGGACGTGGCATCTAAGACAACGATAACAGATGCGCAAATGGTCCAATCACAGTCACTACAGCACTCCTGCCTTTTGAATGGGCCACCAGGGGTTATTTTTTTAAATCATATTACACTGTAACTTTTTGTCTGAAAATGGCCACCTTACGTGCATTCTGATGTAGTGATTTAATGTAGGAGAGTTGGATTTGTAACCTTAGTCCACAGTGTGAAGTGTCTTCACCTGCGCTATGGAGCTGCTAGCTTTTCAGAAGTGTAGTTGGCTTAGCTGTTGCAAATAGGGCAGTCATGGTAGTGTGGGCAACCTGATGGCATGTGTATTCAGAAAAGCTTCTCACTTAAGGCAAACGGTCTGCATCCTCCTGCTGATAGCAGTCTGTTCTGCACACCAATTAGGGATGCCTAATGTTATCCTTAAAAACAACCCAAGTTGTCCCCTACCTATTTATAGCTAACACCCTGAGCGGCTAGTGGAGACAGAGAGCCTGTGGTCAGCAGCTGGCCAGAGAACTGACTGGTTCTAGAAGAGGTCCGGGACCTGGTTGCCCTGTCAACCTTAATCACACATCTCCTTAGCATGTGGGATGTGGCGCAAAGTCGACCGTGTCCGCATTCCCTCAACTTGTTCAACCCTTTGTTCAATCACACTTGTCTGATCCAAATCACCTCTAATTTATTTGTCTTGCAAGTGGTGCCAAAGCCGTACCTGACTCAGCTTAATCTCAGTGGAGACGGGATCGATCGATCTCGCGTTCTTCTCATCTTAGTTTTCCCGATGTGATAGAGGCGCACTGATGAAGCTAGCTGCTATGGTGATCACTCAATGTCGTTAACAAAGGCTCCTGACATCGTTGTAATCTGCTACAAATAAAGTCTTACAAGGGGAGCCATGCAGGCACCTGGGAATTACACATAGTAATACAACAGCTTTTAAACGATATGTCAGATATTACTGATTGAAATTATCTATTCTATTCAATGGCCTGCTTGTGATCGACCAGCCAGGAAATGTGTTATTGACGTTGGGTCAGACATCTATGCAAGGGTCACCAGTCGATACAGCATACAGACCGAAGACAGAATGAGTTTTGCATATACTGTATCTCAGACCAAGAAGCTGAGGTGCGTTGTGATGACTTCCCACCTTCCCCTGTCATTCCTTTGTGGGGATGTTATTCTAGAATAAGATGTGTGTGTGACACAATGCAGCTGTAGAACGGCCAGGTTCTGAGATCTCATGTGAAGGTCTTAACATCTGCCTCATTTCAGCATGACGTTACGATCCCCTGACTATCACAATTTTTGTAAAAATTATGACAACCTTTTACTCTCATATAATTTTCAAGATGTACTGTACATTGAATTTTACCTGTACCTAACCTGTATTTTATTGTGAACACACACAAAAATGCCTGCCCTATTTACACACAAACACACACACACACACACACACACACCTGCCTGCACTGTATAAGTAGAGTGTTTATCACTCACAGTGACGGATTTAGGTGTAGGCGACATGGGCAGCCGCCCAGGGCGGCATCTTGCCAGGGGCGGCACGGGGCGCCCGCACAAAAAAATCGTAATGGTGACTTGCACGATCGATTTTCTATCGCTCATTTACACGTCACGTTAATGATATCATGTCACCGTGTGGGACTGTGGGTCAAATAACCTTGTCGGAGTGGGAGCCCTGATTCTATTTTGTGAGCTAGGCAGGCTACTGCCTGGGAAGGTCTCCCACTCAGAAGTACGAGATGGGGAGGGGGCGGGGGTAGGTTGACCTCAGGTCTCCCCACTGGAAGCCCGAGGTGGGGGGGGTGGGGAATCTATCAAATAGTGCACTTCTAACTTTGTACAGTACTATCGCAATTAGTAAAATCAGTCACACTATGAAATGCTACCAAATAAACCACAATTCATTCATAATACTGTGAATATATAGTTTCATAGACATATTGTTGCATTTTTTTCTGGTTTGTGCGAAATCGTTAAGAATAATATAAAACCAGTCTGCACACCACCAAGGTGAATTTAGTCTTGACTCTTGGTTGACAGTTTCGGGGGATGGGTAATGTATTGATGCTCGAGTGCCAAATCAACACAAATGTGTTTCTATTTGTCTTTGTTACTTCTTTTTTATGTTTATGAGTCTTATTTTTGTATATATTTTATATTTATATAGTTTTAAATGTTATGATTATTTATTGGGGGGGGGGGGGGGGGTTCGCCCAGGGTGCCATACAAGCTAGAACCGCCACTGATCACTCACGTCACTCAACATGCAGGTAGGCGACCCATAATATGTTCAGCTTGTGGGCGATACTGTACTGTATCCTGTACAAGCTGCCATTTCTTTTCATTTTTTTTGTGAAGGGACATTCACAACATTCAGTTGAAGATTTTAATGCAATATTTCTGTAGTATATGATAGGTCCCAATGTCTCCTCTCAAAACGTTGCATCATTTTGCAGCCCCAATTGGTCTTTGTTTTGCAGTTACAGTATATAGCCAGACAAGGGACAGCTTAGCCAAAAAGCTCCCAGCCAACCAAATTACAATTTAATACCAGTCATTTTCCTATTGTTCTGGAGATTTCTAAAATGTAATCTATGCATCACATGCGGCCAAAATTAACTTCAGTCGTTGGGTCGACCTGACGGATGGAGCTTGTGAGTCCCCCCCATAGAGGTACAATTAGGAGATGGCCTGGGGTGTGCTGTGCGCCCAGCAACACTTCAGCCTGACAGGCCCTACTGGTAGGAGCGCAGGGAGGACGACACCACTCTTCATTTGCAGCACAAAGCACTAGTTTTGAATGCTGCCTGTACTGTACCTGTGGATTCATTACCTTCATAGGGATTCCCAGTATTTCTCTCAACTAGTCTGGTGGGTTTCATAACATGAATTTGATACCCTTTGATTACATTTAAAGTTATACTTTAAAGCGCTAAAGAATGGAACATTTACCAAGTTTCCCAGGTGTATGGGGGAAAAATACTAAAAAGGAGACAGCAGGAAGCTCACTATCCCAACCTCATGTCAGCTAACTATTACACACTCTGTCTAGGCTGAACCTCCTACTGCTGAGGGACACGTTTGGTCATCAAACAGCTATAGTACTTGGTGATAACTCCTGGGCTAATACCAAAGGCTATGGATTTCTTGTCAGGTCACAGTATTCTCCACAGAGCTTCTTGGGCTAGTTTTCTCTGAGCTGGCTGTCTGCATGTGCGCATGCCATTGGCTGGGATATACAGCTTAATAGATTAACCTCGCCTAGATGCCACAGCCATTCTCACTAGCGTGGGAGCAAGAACACAAAAGCAATCATCCACCTCAGTGAGTGTTCTGAAACGCTAAGCTCTGCATGCTTCTAGCATGGTGTTCAAATGATCAAAGTGGATGTTGTGTCGCGTTACTTGGAAACAGCCATCCATGGTGACAAGCTAGCGCCTGTAGGATTAGGACGTCCTTAACATTCAATCACAGCTTATTGTCTGTACTCTTTACAGACGGCACTGCATGTATTAGTACTCAGCAACAATCACAAACAGATTGTTGCTAGCAGAGAGCGATGGTCATTCAATTGTGCTTATTTATGACGTTTTAAGGTGTGACTTAACGCCGCTGACTTCCATGAGGACTCAGTTGTTTGTAATCACTCCATAATTACTCAGCAGTTGGTAAGCAATTAAGTGCCAAATTCTTGAGCCTCAGTGAAGAAAAAAATGACTGGAAGAATGTCTATTGTGGTACACTCTTCCTGCTCACTGGCCTCACTTCATAGAAACTTTTGATGTATTGACTGAAGTGTCGTCGGAGCTCAACAGTTGACCTGTCTTTAGACTGGCCATGGTTTCTACTTGTTCTCTCAGACAGGAAGGATAGGTTGCTGAAATCACTCAAAGGGTCCGTCGGGATTTCAACTTGAGCATTCAAAGCACAGCTGCGTTCCGTCTTTTATCGATTTCTGAGTTCTATAGGCCAGGTTGCCATGGTTGCATCACTCTTTAGAACATGTCTATATCCATGGGGGAAATTCAATGCAATGTGCCTTTTAATTTCAATCCCATCTCAGTGTACTTCCATCACAGTGAAGTAGATATGCTATATTCTCCAAGACCTGGTTGCTGTATTATTTTGCAGCCTAGAGTGCATTCCGACGTGGAATGTAAATCACTCTAGCTTTCCTGTGTGTTGGTTATAGCGCCGGAAGTACGAGCGATAACGCCAACACAGATCTATCCCTCATTTCGTCTATAGGCTGATTGCGAAAGGTTTGTGACCAGGGGCTGTTACATTGCACACCAGTCAGGACTAACTTTAGGCAAAGCAACAAGAATACATTTCGGAGGCTTTTCAAAAACTTCCCATATTTCCTGTGTCGAGAGCTAATCTCAGGGACTTCAGACAAACTGCCTTTGAGGCAATATGATTGTTTGTGAAACAGACCATTGCTCTGTTTAGTAATCCTACAAATGTATCAACACAGACTAAATTATTAAATGTTGTAAAACCAAGTGTGATGCAGAACAATATAGCGTGTGCTCTGTTGCTCATCTAGAAAACCACTTGAGTAACGTTAGTGTTACAACTCTTGAGGGGCTCCAGTACACTGCTTTGACCTGATGTCATGTCTCCGTCACGGCATGTGGATGAGCAAATTATTAGCCCATATATCCATTACTGTAAATACAAACAGCACATTGGAGTCTGCAACAGATTCACAGAGGCTGGCACTGCAGATGGCACTATGTCTGCACCACCAGGGACAACAAAACGGTTTAAGGAAGCCCATCTCTCCAGGGAAATAGGTTGTCTCAGTCCACGGTACAAGACGAGAAACAGAGTGAGAAGACACAGGGGGGATAGTGATGATTTATTTGCTAGTGCTATATAATGACCACTTCTCAGGGTCTTCCTCCTCTCTTTAATTGTGTTGCTTTCTCAGGTGTTGTGAGCGGTGGGCCGGTGGCCACGAGAGAAACAATGACCAGTTTAAAAGTTAATGGTCTCTGAAATGGTCAATAAACACTACAACCGTCCCCAAAAGCTAGAACAAAATATTGGACGATTTTGGCGGGATATGAAATAGATTTTTCCCACTTAGACGTCTCGCTCCTCTGTGATGAGATAGCTGGCTGCAGCGCTCTATCAAGAGAGGAGGGTTGAATATGGGTGTTTCCCCCTCAGCTGTCAGCTTTAGTATGTATCACAGTTTGGTCAGTGACAGCGATGAGAGGCTGTCAGATGTAAGCTAATGCTCTGCTCTCGTTCATGACTCAAATAAGCCATGAGACTCAGCTAGGGATAAAACGTATCTATCAGGACTATATCGTTCTGTTAGGGGGAAGGTATGGGGGACAAAACTGTAAATATATATTTTTTATAACTTTACATAGGATCATCGAATGCCATGTTGCTCATAATAGCCTACCATCTTCAGAGCTAATTCCCTCAAAAATATTAGGTCTACTTTTTTCAATTTTTTTTAGCCTCATCACATTATTTTAAAATGTTCTCCTTCATATCAAAAGATATTCTCAGATATACACTGCTCAAAAAAATAAAGGGAACACTTAAACAACACAATGTAACTCCAAGTCAATCACACTTCTGTGAAATCAAACTGTCCAATTAGGAAGCAACACTGATTGACAATAAATTTCACAGGCTGTTGTGCAAATGGAATAGACAAAAGGTGGAAATTATAGGCAATTAGCAAGACACCCCCAAAAAAGGAGTGATTCTGCAGGTGGTGACCACAGACAACTTCTCAGTTCCTATGCTTCCTGGCTGATGTTTTGGTCACTTTTGAATGCTGGCGGTGCTCTCACTCTAGTGGTAGCATGAGACGGAGTCTACAACCCACACAAGTGGCTCAGGTAGTGCAGTTCATCGAGGATGGCACATCAATGCGAGCTGTGGCAAAAAGGTTTGCTGTGTCTGTCAGCGTAGTGTCCAGAGCATGCTCTGGAGGCGCTACCAGGAGACAGGCCAGTACATCAGGAGACGTGGAGGAGGCCGTAGGAGGGCAACAACCCAGCAGCAGGACCGCTACCTCCGCCTTTGTGCCAGGAGGTGCACTGCCAGAGCCCTGCAAAATGACCTCCAGCAGGCCACAAATGTGCATGTGTCTGCTCAAACGGTCAGAAACAGACTCCATGAGGGTGGTACGAGGGCCCGACGTCCACAGGTGGGGGTTGTGCTTACAGTCCAGCACCGTGCAGGACGTTTGGCATTTGCCAGAGAACACCAAGATTGGCAAATTCGCCACTGGCGCCCTGTGCTCTTCACAGATGAAAGCAGGTTCACACTGAGCACATGTGACAGACGTGACAGAGTCTGGAGACGCCGTGGAGAACGTCCTGCTGCCTGCAACATCCTCCAGCATGACCGGTTTGGTGGTGGGTCAGTCATGGTGTGGGGTGGCATTTCTTTGTGGGGCCGCACAGCCCTCCATGTGCTCGCCAGAGGTAGCCTGACTGCCATTAGGTACCGAGATGAGATCCTCAGACCCCTTGTGAGACCATATGCTGACACATGCACATTTGTGGCCTGCTGGAGGTCATTTTGCAGGGCTCTGGCAGTGCACCTCCTTGCACAAAGGCGGAGGTAGCGGTCCTGCTGCTGGGTTGTTGCCCTCCTATGGCCTCCTCCACGTCTCCTGATGTACTGGCCTGTCTCCTGGTAGCGCCTCCATGCTCTGGACACTACGCTGACAGACACAGGAAACCTTTTTGCCACAGTTCGCATTGATGTGCCATCCTGGATGAACTGCATTACCTGAGCCACTTGTGTGGGTTGTAGACTCCGTCTCATGCTACCACTAGAGTGAAAGCACCGCCAGCACTCAAAAGTGACCAAAACATCAGCCAGGAAGCATAGGAACTGAGAAGTTGTCTGTGGCCACCACCTGCAGAATCACTCCTTTTTTGGGGGTGTCTTGCTAATTGCCTATAATTTCCACCTTTTGTCTATTCCATTTGCACAACAGCATGTGAAATTTATTGTCAATCCGTGTTGCTTCCTAAGTGGACAGTTTGATTTCATAGAAGTGTGATTGACTTGGAGTTACATTGTGTTGTTTAAGTGTTCCCTTTCTTTTTTTGAGCAGTGTATATAGGTCTCTTCGTGGTCTTTACAATGTGTAAACCGGTGCTGTTGACTGCAGCCGTTCAGTAATGTGTAAATGACTTGAAATGGTCCACAGTGGAGCAGTGTTGTTGTGTGTTCCACCCGCAGTGAGATGATGAATTGTCTGTGATGGCACTATCTTACTTCACACTGTCTCCACAGCAGCGCTACTCACAGCAAGCAGCAGGCCAGACCAACCTGAACACAGCCTAATGGGAGTCCTGTATGAGACTCAAAAATAGATAGAGACTGAGAAAGAGAGAGAGAGAGACTGAGAAAGAGAGAGGAGAGAGAAAGATAGATTTTTTACTGATTGATGATCCCTGAAATGTTCCAGCTACTGTTGACAGACGTGTTTGAAGTCTCACAGGGAGGGAGGGAGGGTGTGAGTAAGAGAGAGAGCAAAAGAGAGAGGTAAATGGGGAAGAAAAAGAGGGAGCAGAAATACCATTGTGAAAGAGAACATCCTACACAAGAGAATAACAGAGTGAGAGTGTTGCAGAGAGAGAGAGCAACCACCTAAAAGAAAGCGATGCCCACACATTCCACCACAAAGCCCTCACCTACAGAGAATAGTCCCCTCAGCCAGCTGGTTCTGGGGCTCTGTTCATTTTAAACCCCACAGAGCACCAGGACTAGAAACACATTTAGAAACAACCAAATGAGAAAACAAAAAGATAACTATTTGACACAATGGAAAGTATCAAACAAAAAACTCAGCAAATTGGAGTGCTATCTGGCACTAAACAGAGAGTACACAGTGGCAGAATACCTGACCAGTGTGACTCACCCCAAATTAAGAAATCCTTGACTATGGACAGACTCAGTGACCATAGCCTTGTCACACCCTGATCTGTTTCACCTGTCCTTGTGATTGTCTCTACCCCTTCCAGGTGTCGCTTATTATCCCCGGTGTATATATCCCTGTGATTCCTGTCTCTCTGTGCCAGTTCGTCTTGTTTGCTAGTTTGTCTTGTTTGCCAAGTCAAGCAGCTGTTTTCTTTGCGCCTATTTTTTCCCAGTCTCTTTTGGTTCTAGTCCTCCTGGTTTTGACCCTTGCCTGTCCTGACTCTGTACCTGCCTGTTCTGTCTTCAAGCCTGCCTATCCCCTTGTACTGTTTGGACTCTGATCTGGTTAATGAACCCCTGCCTGGCCTGACCTCGGGACTGCCCTTTGTCTGGTACCGTTTTGGACTGGTACCGGTTTATGAACTCTTGCCTGTCCCCGACCTACCTTTGCCTACCCCTTGGATTAATAAATATCGGAGCTCAACCATCTGCTTCCCGTGTCTGCATTTGGGTCTCGCCTTGTGCCCTTATAAGCCTTGCTATTGAAAGAGGCCACGATAGGCAGACTTGGCTGAGCGACACTTCCTAACCTCCTGCCGATCACACAGACTCGCAAAGAATTTGAAAACAAATTAAGTATTGATAAACTCCCACATCTGTTAGGCGAAATACCGCAATGTGCAATCACAGCAGCAAGATGTGTGACCCTTTTTGCCATGAGAAAAGGGCAACCAGTGGAGTACAAACAAAATTGTAAATACAACACATTTATCTGTTTATTTATTTTCCTTCAACTATGTGCACATTGCTACAACACTGTACATAGTCAATAATATACAATTTGAAATGTCTATATTTTTTAAAACTTTTGTGAGTGTAATGTTTACTGTTAAGAGAAAGGGAGACATAGAGAGACCAATGGTGGCGCGTCACGATTACGTGACAACCGATATATGTTCCTCCAAAATGTCTACGCCTCTTCTAGCCTGTCTCCCCTATTCCCAACAGCAGTCAGTTAGCTTTAAGTGTTCCTAGGGTCATTGTAATCTCCACTTACAATGCCAGGAAGAGTGCTCATCGCAATCTGTCTTTGACTATCCATGATGACAGACACTCTTGTCTGACACGAGGAATGTTCCCAGAGAATCTGAACATGTGTATCACGGCACTAACAGACACTGAGAGGAGATGAGGGCAGGTGAGGAGAGAAA